>NC_142394.1:31767951-31960451 GCF_059441095.1 Idiotropiscis lumnitzeri | reverse complement strand
ACGAATTTGTGTATTTGGTTTCTAGTTTCGTTCGACACAACATCCCGACGTCGTCAGAATTGGCCTTTGTTTGTATGTGATGCGGTAAAGTGGAAAGAACGACGGCCGGTCGAGGTCAACTTACTGCACTTTAGGAGCAAACGTCTCCAAACCGGAGTAGCGCATGGTGGGCGAGAGCCTGACTCTGGGCACCTCGCCACCGGGGGCGCTGTTCTCATCTGGATCGCCGTAGCCGTCCGGGCCCTCCGCCTTGGCCGGAGCCACCGAGAAGATGGACGACGTGCCTGCGGCGACAATTCATCGGAATGATCAACGGTGAGGTGAGCTAAAGAGCAAGAGCGGATTTTGCTACCGGGCAGCAGCTGGCTGTGGTCCAGCGTGCGGCGCAGCGCCCCGACGTTGGTGCCGTGGTACGCAATGTGCCACTTCTTTAGGGCGGTGGACACCTCGCAGTGTGGCTTGATCCTAGGAAAGGGAACCAAAGTGCCAAGTTACTTGCGAGGTGGAACCTTTCAATTTGCTGTGTCAAATGGAGCAAGTTGGTGTTAATTAGGCAAGTCACAAAACCTTACCAAGAACATAAATTGGAAGCGAGCCTTATTTGGCGATTTTTACACTCTAGGGTGGCAGATTGATTTATGAGTTGAACTCACTCAATTCACTTGATTCTCAAATTCACGTTTTCCATTGTAATGGAAACGCTATTGATTTTAAAATATAATAAATAAAATCAATCAATCAATCAAGAGAGAGCAAAAGGATTTGACAAAAGTTATAAGAACTAAATAATGAGAATCAGACATGGCTTTGGAATTGTGGTTCAAAGAGGATTATTTCAAAAACTAAAATGAATCCAGGGGGCCAGGGTGGCCGCCTGGTTAGCACGATGGCCACACAGTGAGAGACAGCATCAATCGTGGGTTCGATCCCGGCTCCGGCCATCCTGTGTGTGCCGGAGCCTATAGAGGACTGTATATTTACCTGAGGGGATAACCTATTTACCAAATTAACAATCAAATAATTTTACTCTTCGCTTATCACTATAATAATTGAGGGAAATTAACATGCAATAATGACAATCACTTTGGCACAATAACACCATGAATATTCAATTAGCAAGAATACACATTTAATATTCTTAGAAATAATTATTCAGCCAAATTACAAGATCTAATTCACCCTTATATCAATGCAATCGAACTCAATGTCCTTGTATAACATTAAATGGTACCAATTTGATGCCCGGGTTGGTGGAGCTCGTGAATGGAGGCTGACATCGGGGAAATCCGCCTTCTTGATGTATCCCGAGCTATGCGCGGCGAAGCAGGTGGATCCAAGTGCGCAATTGTCGAAGGGGGGGGGCTTAGGAAGCGCCGGTGGGAGCGGAGAATTATCTTCATCCAAGAGGGGGGGTGAAGGTCGATCCTCAATGGCGAGGGAAAGGCTGGGTGAACTGTCCGAGGACAACGGGGCTCTGCCGCGAGGGAGAATGGCCGCACTTAGCCCACTGAAGCTAACTAGCCTGGATGCTCGCTAGCTTGATCTCCGACAGAGACGCCACACACAAGGCAGCACAATCCACCGCGCCGAATCCTCCTTTTCCGAGGCGACACTTGGTTCGATGGACGACGTGGGTTAACGTCACCGATCCACTTTGCTGGCGTACGAGTTTGCGATCCTTCTTGGCGATGAGAACAGTATTCTTCCAACTGACTCCTTTCCGCGACTCGCACACTCCCTTCTCTTCTGGTCAAGTGCACAATCTCTCACGTCATCAATCGGGATCGCGCGAGATATCCCGCGACCGACGAAATAAGCACATTGTCTATTATATGCGCCACACCAATATCAAAGGCAAACAGTATTAACAATACAGCAGAATGTCAAACGATGCACAATTATTCACCATATGACTGTGTAAATCATAAAACCGTAACAAAATAACATTCATTCAGAAAATATCCCCTTATTAATCACAACTCAAAGGGATGATTCTATAAACATGCAAACCTTCAGAACACTGTGTTTTGCATGTTCTCCCCGCGTCTGCGTGGGATTCCTCCGGGTCATCCGGTTTCCTCCCACATTCCAAAAACATGCATGGCAGGTCAATTGAACGCTCTAAATTGCCCCTAGGTATGAGTGTGAGCGCGGATGGTTGTTCGTCGACGTGTGCCCTGCGATTGGCTGGCAACCAGTTCAGGGTGTGACCCCGCCTACTGCCCGAAGATCGCTGGGATAGGCTCGAGCACCCGTGTGTGGAGAAGCGGTATAGATAATGGACGGATGGATGGATGGATGGATAAAATGAATCGACTCGTGAAATTGGCCTGGTCAAACTAATTGGACCCAAAAGGTCGTGTTCAAGCAAGCGTTGTCTTCTCCTTGGCACCACGGCCGCCTTCAAATTTGTAATCAATCAATCTGTTGGCCTATTTCAAGCGTGACGGCAAGTCACTGCGCATTTGCCAACATGCGTGGAAGAAGACAGAGGAAGGCAAAAAGAAAACCTTCAAAGTCAAGACAACAAGATCATCTCCGAGCAGTCGACCGCCGCACCCAAAAAACTTTTCCATCGTATGCACGCGATATTTCGTTAGCGCCAACAGTTCTGGTTTCACCACTTGCCGGATTTTGGAGCAAGTGTGATACGCGGGTTCGCTGTGCTTACTGATCATCTTCTAAATGCACATCGTCATGGAAACGGGTCGTCCTACAAGCAGGTCCCAAGTCCAAAAAGTGCAAACTGAACTCAAGTCATGAGACTGGAACGGGTTTCTTCTCACCTGAGGGCGAAGCAGCACCATCCGAACGGCAGAGCGTAGTCTCGGGGCGGCTCTCCTCTCTTGTAATAAGCCTCGTCGCCTCGCAGCTTGTGGCAGGACTCGCAGTAGCACAGGTTGTACTTTGCTTCTTCGCTGAAGTAGCCGTCTGACAGCACGGACGACAAGATGTCGAGCATTTGAGATGAGCGCCTCGCTTGCGTTGAGACTGGGAGGACTTTGGCCACCTCTGAATATGTGAGAGGCGAGAGGGTCAAAGTCACCTGGTAGGGTGAGGAGGTCCTTAAAGCGGGAACACAGTGCCTGGTACTCGCACGACTTGTTGGGGTTGACCTCCGGAGGGGGTGTCCAACACACGCTCTCTTTGATGCCTGCGCGCCAAATACACAGCAGAAAAGTCGTCATCTTTTTGGGCTCGGCTTCTTTTCTCAGATGAATTTCAACTTGAAATCAAAGTCGCGAGGAGACTTGATCGCTTTGACCGTTTACAGTTGTTTGAAAAAGACACTAATGCTGTCAGAAGAGAGAAAGTAAAAATTTTGGCCATCCATATATTATATCATCAAACGTATTTTCATGTTAGGAGTCAAACATACATGCCATGAAAAAGAAAATTTGGGGAAAAATAAACATTCATGAAGATATTGAATGAAATTTTCAAAGTGGGTATACTCAAACTCAGGTGATTAATCCTATTTTTTTTTAACTCAGTTAAAATTTTTAACTCCGTTAACTCAGTTTGATTTACAGAAAAAAACATTTGCATACTTATTATATATACACATATATATACACACACATATATATATATATATACATATATATAAAAATATATATATAAAAAGGTTTTGCGAGTGGTACCTTTTTTCTCCTGTTCTTTGTGAGATTGTTCAAGTCATGCAAAGCAAGCTATTTGGAATGTTTATACAAATGATTTTTGTACTTTTATTTTTCATTGAAAGTAATGTTTACCAGTTGGTCAATTTAAAAAAAGCAGTGAATATGCATTTCCTGCATTTATTTTTATTTTGGTCCATGGGGGGAATTTATTGCACATTTATTGTTATCAAGGTATATTTCTCAATTTATCGTGAAATTAATTTGAGGACATATCGCCGAGCCCTAATACACGCACACACCATCAACATTCAGGACTTATTTTAAGCTACTAATAGTCAATTGTAAACATTTGTAGATATCTACCGTCAACCATGTCCGCCTTCTCCATGTCGCCCTGACAGCGGGCGTTGTCACCTTCTCCACCTACAGCTGGCATGTTATGCGTTACTATAGTAACCTGATCGGATAGCACAAAGAGTCAAGATATTATTGAATTGATTGCAGTTTTTCATCGACAATGTCGAAGGTGTACCTGTTCACATTGTCCATACAAGTCAATGAAGGGGTAGCAGGGGGAGGGAATGTCCTGCGCTGCCACACCCTGGTCCATGCCGTTGACGTAAAGGTGGAGACAACTGTTGGCATCCACCAGCAGACCCAACAATGTCCCCTCAGGACACGTGTCCAAGTTGGGACCGTAGTTCTCGCATATCTGAGGAGGGGGACAGGTTGCGCTCAATTTGCCGTCACATTTCTGATCAGGGAAGTCGGTCGGGATTGCTACTTTGAGGGAGTTGTGGAAAATGGAGTCCCTCTGCAGCAGCCACGCCGAGCGTTTCAAGCAGCACGCCGTCGAGGGGAAATTGAGCCTGTCCGGGGAGTGACCGATCACCCCGAGCGACAGCGACGACGTCCACGATGGATTGAGGCGGTCGATCTGAAACTGGACAACCAAGAGGAATGTCAACGCAGGTGGACGAAATGTTGCCCCCTGCCAGATACCTGGAAGAGCTGCTGCGGGGTCAAAGGTTGAGCGGTAACCAGGAGGCCCTGGTTGTAGCTCGACACTCGGGCCGCCGTCAGCCTCTGGTTGGACAGCTGGATGTTCTTGCCGTGGTTTTCTAGGAAGGCCACGGCAGTGGGCACCATCACGCACGGCTCGCCCGCCGCCTGCAAGAAACCAGTCAAAAATAAAGACTCGTTTTAGAATCGTCGGTTGAGCTCATCTGCATTGTTTGGAATGTGGAAGGAAGCTTGAGTAACTGGAGAACATTCAAGGAAAAAGGAAAAGCTTATTTTAGACATTACACTGCTTATACTTTTTTTTATTCATCTGATGAATCAGTGATCGGCCTTTTCCTCTGACAAATATTGTCATCTGCAAAAGACTTAAAAAAATAAAATAAATAAAAAACAGATGCAAGGCAATTTAGCTGATCTATGGTATTTTGCATTGTGATTTAGCATTCAGCTAGCCTGCCGCGATGTAAATTAAGTTCGATGCCACCGAGTGTTCATTTTATCAGACATTTTGAAGTTTCCGTCACGTTTGTTAGTTTGAAATCACATTTAGTCAACCTCATCCCATTTTAATTTTGTCAAGTTAAACTCGACAGTAACTCGAGTATTAGTCTTTATAGTTTTTATTTTAGTCCAATACCCAATAAACAATTTGATTGGTTTTAGTCAAAACTGTCAGAACATATTTGAATCGTTTGTGCATAAAACATTTAACAATCCATTTCAAACTGATACTAAAAACAATCATTCTATTTTATGCATGTTTTATGCTTATTAATATTGATGCCAATTCAAATCAAATGTCCTTGAGATGGTTCTGTGAGTACATTGCGACTTCGCAAACTTTTTTTTTTTTAATCTTACGACCACATTTTGGATACGCGGCAGAAAATGGATGGGCCACATTTGGATATCGCAAAACTGTCAATCCCAGACATTCAAAACACAGCCGATACATTCAGGCTATTTCTTGTACGAAAACTAAAGTTGTTCTTATTAAGTGTGGGATGCATCCATGCGCCGCTCACTTTGTGCGTGCAAATTCAACTTGACACGCAATTGCAGTCGTGACTCCTTTCGCTTCATGCGACAAGCTCACACAAGACGTTTGTGCTACTTTCACGATGGCTTTGTGTCTTTTTAGCTTTGCTATCTTCTTGCACTCACATTCCTTCGCTTCTACCAAAAGCAAGCCACCACTTTAGCTTCTTTTGCCGGTCGACCGTCCGCCATCGCCCCTCCAACTCAGTTTCAATCTACTAATCTCGCGTTGCGCGAGAACTTTCTCAAGACAACTGTAATCAACCCCAATAATTCTTTTGTTTTGTTCTCATCTTGGCCCGTGAACTAAAATGTCCAAAGATTTTAGCCCAACATTTTCGTCTTGTCTTTATTAGGCCACGAAAATGCAAAGTGATTTCGTCCCACTTATTATTAATGGAGTTTAGTTTGGCCAGACAAAAAAAAAAGGTTTGGATCTATAGAAACAAATGGAAAAGACAAAATCATGACGTGTCCCTCTCTGACCGGTGTGCTGTCATCCTCTCCTTCACTGCAGCTTCCTGAGGAGAGTGATGGCGCTTTGAAGGCCTCCCCGTCCTCAATCAAAGTGGCGCTGACGATGGACACGGCAGTGATTCGGCCATACAGGTCCAAGACTGCGTACACGTTCTTGGAAAAAAACAAAACAACAAAAGCAGGAAATGCATGTTATACAATGCTTGTGCAAAGCTAAAGATAAAGATAAAAAGATAAAGATGTCCTTTATTAGTCCCACAATGGGGAAATTTGAGGTGTTACAGCAGCAAAGATTTAGATCACACAGAGTCGGCGGCGTAATGTAGCCGTTAATGTCTAACATTAGCAGCAGACATTCATAAAAAGCATGCAAATATACACAGTATAAACGTATCAAAGTGTAAGGAAACACTCCTAATGCCGGTCCATTATACAGAGGGGGAAACGCTGTCATGATAAAAACGACTGAATGATTGAAAATACTGCAATGGTAAGAGTACTGTAAAGCTAGCGTATGTTTAAGTGCACCTTGGCGACCGCAGTGGCTGCAGGCCCCATGTCCTCGCCATCAATGAAGACGTGCATGGTGTCATCACTGCACCTCTTTACACCCACGCGGTTCCCAACCTAAGAAACAAACCCTTTTGTGCATGACTGTAAAAACTTTGAGCATCAAGAAAAGCAATCAAGTTGTCGTAAAAAACATTTCTTGGAAGGGTGGGGGGCCGTCCGGGTTTGCGGCTCACCATCAGCCGATCCAGTGAGCAGCTGTAGTTCTGACGCTGCAGCACGCCATTTCGACGGACCTCAGAGCCGCAAAGAAGCCATGTGACCTTGGTGCGAAGCTGTGGGAGGGAGGGCGAGAAGCCGGAGAGCGGGCACGATGGGAGCTCGGGGGGCGGCAGCGTGGTCAGGCCCACATGCAGCGAACCGCACCACTGCTCGTCCATCTCGTCAATCCTCACCTGCACAAAATAAATAAATAAAAATATAAATACATAAAAAAATAAATAAATATATATATATATATATAGAGAGAGATAGAGAGAGAAACGTCTCGAGATATTTCATCTTCATCTGATATTTGCACTTCATTTAATTGCGTACCTCAAACAGCTCATCCACTTTGAGTTCCTTGCTGCTGAAAACGATGCCGTGGGCATAACCTCCCGCTCGCACGGCCTGACACCCCTCGCCAAGCAGCACCACGTTCTTACCGTGCTTACCATGGAATCGGTGGGCAACTCCTGCTGCTATGCAAACACATTCATGGCGAGGTAGTTAGCAAAGAATTGAGTTCCGACATCGGGCATCTTCCCCACCTGGAGAGTGGATTGGAAAGCTCTTCTCAGTGATATTGCTGGTGCACAAGCTGTTGTCCAGTGGACCAGAGGAGCTGGTGATGGACACCTGAACACACTGACCATACAGGTCGATCACGGCAAACACATCTGGGGGGAGAAAAAAAAAAAAGACAATAAAAACAGACAGACAGCTTCGTCCAACACCCGATGTCAAGCTCTTCGAACACGCACAAAAAGTAAGAGCCACACAACTTCAAGGTGTAGTTTGCAGTAAAAAAACAAAAAACTAACCACTTACAGGAGAATATCATTAAAATGTCAATGGCAGCCTCAAGGTGACGGTAAATTGACCATGCCAAAGAAAAGAAAAAAAAGACCCAATTTGTTTGAAGCAAAACGAACGTCCAATTTCACTGACCTGGTGGCAGACCGGAGCAGGCAACACCTTGGTCCTCGCCGTTGATGTAATAATGAAGGTCACCGATGGCTGAGCGCATCATGCCGATGCGCGAGCCCGACGTCAGCGAGTCCAAATCGCAGGCATAGTTGTTGCGCATCGTGTTCCCGTCTTGCATGATGGCCGTCCCGCTGATGGAAACGACACAGACGTCAGTGTATCGGACTCAAGCGCATGTTGGAGAGCCACGCTCGGATACCTGAGCATCCACGTGTCGTAGTCGATGTCAGTCATAGTGTTGGGAAATTCAAGCTCTTCAGGCCTGATGGCAGTCACGCCTACACACAAAGACACACAAGTGAATATGGAGTGGGGAGGGGGGACAACTAAAAAAAAAAATTGCAATCTCTTTGGCCAACCTTACAAATTCAGCAGGGGCTCACATAATTATGTACAGTGCTGACCTGCTTCGATAGAACCTGACCAGCGGTCCACCATCTTCTGAATGATGATTTCAAAGAGCTCCCCATCACGAAGGCACCTACAACGAGCCGAGAAATGCGTCTCGATCCGACCCGAGAAGAAAGCGGCTTTATCTGTTGAAAGTCCTCACCTGTTGGAAATGACAATGGCGTCGTTGAACTCGCTGCGGCAGTTCTGGCGCAAAGCGGTGCGCCCCCCGTTGGTGATGACGGCGTTGGTGCCATGCAGGTGGTGGAAACGAAGGTCGGTGGTGGTGCCGGCGCCCAATACTGAGCAGGGGCTCCCAGGGGACATGGCTGCAGCTCCCTCGGAGCCGTCCTCCGGCAGAGGGGGGAGGTCCACTAAGCGCAGAGGGCAACGTTTGAGTTTGGCGCTTGTCAAAAGGTGGCTTTTGTGTTTGCCCTTCGGTTGTGGTCTCACCCATGTCGTCCATGATGGTGGCCTGAGCGGCCTGGCCGTAGAGGTCCACCACGGCATAGACGCTGGGGGGCACGTTCCAAGCCGCCGGGCCCTGAGCGACACCGTTGACAAAGAAGTGGAGGCTGCCGTCGTCTTTGCGCACGACCCCGACGGTGTCGCCGGCCTGCGTCGGCCAACATGCGTTTCCGTGAGAAGAACAAAAAAAAAAAAAAGTTTCTATGCGGTCAAAATGAGGGATAGATTGAATAGGACCCGAGCCATCTGGATGCCGATTCCAATATTTGACAGAATAAAAAATATATCATGGAAAAAAAAAAGAGACTTGCTTTTTTTTTTTTGGGTCCCTTCATTCTTACAATAATAAAGATATCCATGACAGAGGGAATATTTAACATTGCCTTCTGTCTAACTTTAAAACAGAAAATTTGGCAAAAATTGGCAGATTTTGGCTGGGGGAATGCTTGACTGTCATTTTCTTTGTATCAGGTTGTAATGGGTTCAAGGGGAAGTCAACACAAAAATCTTCTTTCCAATAAATAATACGTTGGAAATGACAAGGCAGTTGCTCAGGTAACGACCAATCACAGCTGAGCAGAGGCAAAATGTCCGCCCCCTGAGATGGATTTTGTTGCAGCAAGGCGATATGAATGGGAATCATCTGTGATGGCGGCACTCGCTGTGACACGTCTCAACGTGGGCGAATTCCCTTTGGTCAAATGGATTCTTGGTGCCTGGCCATGTTGTTTTTTTTTTTGTTTTTCTAAACACGGTTACCAGGTTTTGTGTATGTGCACGCGAGCTTGTGGACGTGTGTAAGCATGGCTGCCAGGATGGCCGAGTGGTCTAAGGCGCCGCGTTCAGGACCCAGTCTCCCCAGGAGGCCTGGGTTCGAATCTCGAATTTCCCCATTGTGGGACTAATAAAGGAAAATATTATTATTATTATTATATTCTAACAAAACATTTTTCTTTTGTACACACTTTGAGGCGGTCCAGGTTGTGTCCGTATTCATCCAAAATTGTTGTTCCATTGTGCATCACACCATTCCCTGTCATCATCCAGGTCCCTGGAGGTCAGAAATAAAGCCGGTCAATCCAAAGCTCTTTCCTTGAATGAACATTTTGCTTGACCTGAGCGCAGGTTGGTCATGGTGGAGGGTAGCTGCAGGTAGGCGGGGTTGTGCGTCGTGACACCGATTTCGATGGAGCCCGCCCACTTGTCCACCATCTTGTCGATACGAACCTGGAACACTTCGTTGGAGCGCAGCGGCCTGCTGCTGAGGACCACGCCGTGATTGAAGTCATCCGTGGCACTGGCAAAGTGGAAATGACAGGAGTGAAGTTCTGCATTCCAAAAAAAAAAAAAAAAAAAACCTTGAACAAGCGCGAAAGGAGCAGAACGCTTACTGTGGCCTCAGCGCTGTCCTGCCATTACTGATGATGGCGGCTTTCTGGCCGCAGTTGGCGTGGAAGAGCAGCCGCTCGGGCGCATTGACGTCCGGGGTGAGAGCGGGCCGGGGCCGCCCCACATCGGGTGACATGGCCCGCATGATGGCGTTGTTGCGGCGGAGGCGCTCGCTGTGGTTGTGATTGTGGACAATGGTAACCTTGACGGCCATTCCATAAAGGTCGACCACGCCGTACACCACGCCGGGGGTCTGTGCTGCTGCAACACCTTCATAAGGATGTGATCTTCTTAACCCTCACTCAAATTTGACCTCTTTTGACAGCAATGAAAACAAGCAAAACGAGACAGAGGTTTTTTTTTTTCATCTCACCTTGGTCGATGCCATTGATGTAGAAATGAAGCGCACCGCTGGCTTTGCGCATCAGCCCAATGTGATCGCCCTCCTGAGAATCATGACAAGAAACACAGTGACACCTTCATCCTCATCATCGTTAAAGGAGACACATTATGCAAGAGATAATACACCATAGTTAAATTATGACAAAACAAAAACCCTAACCATAACCCGAAACATAAAATAAACAAACTGTTAGGTTGAATATACAAGTTATATATAAGTCCCATATTTTACTCCATTAGTATTGCATAAGAATTGTTCCACAGTGTGATCAAAGCTTGAACCATATGGATGAGAAGACTTCAGGAGAAGCGGATGCCTGAAGACTGGATCAATATCTGCAACATCAAAGGAGGTGTGACCGAGACACCCCTGAAACAATGGACTTTCATGCGGGGACAACAAAAGTCACGCTGGTGGCTCCTATCAGTCTACTACTGCCATTTGCTCTGTGTTTACAATCAGTTAACGACTGCCATTGATGTCAGTTTTTCCTCTTGTGTCTGAAATGTTTACATGTTCCTGCTGGTTCTCCCTTCATCCTTTAGTGCAAATACATTGTATAGTTTGGGACTTCCCCAGAGTGACCCTCAGAGCAAAGTTGCAGATGTAACTGAGCACACCTCCGTTCGTTGTCCTCGCGAGTAAAAAGATAAACTCTTGTCTTCCTTTCATTCATTTTGCCTGTGTTCAGTGACTCCTTAGGTGATTAAACCTGACAATAACATAATATAATGTAATGTAATATATGTGCGTGAACTTGCTTACTACCAATACGCAGCTGAGATATTTGTAATTCATTAAACTATAATGAATTAACCAACTTCAGAAAATAAGAAATTACAAAAATAAAATTGATGGGAATCTACAAGAGAAATAAATAAAGCATTGTAAAAAATGAATGCATCCATTTCTCATGGATTTTGATCAATCAACTTGAACGTGTGTGTTTGTGCTTCCACACCTGCAGCTCATCCAGGCTAAACTCGCAATATTCCCGCCTGGTGCCTTTGCCGTTGGTTAATATACCGCAGCCGCTCATCATGATTGTCCCTGCCAGGCACGAAGTGACATCTGTCAGTTGCTTGCTTGCTAACATTTTGTTGTTTTCTTTTTTGTGGGTTACCTGAACGCAGATTGGTCATGGTGGCAGGATAGTCCAGATTGTTTGGGATGTGCGTCGTCACGCCAATCTCGATTGAACCCGACCACTTGTCCACCAGTTTATCAATGCGGATCTGGAAATGCATTTTCAAGTGAATCTCGTGGTCTGTATCACCCGAAGAACTGAAATGCTTGTTGCTTTTGCTGTATTAGTCTCATTATTTTGATCAAATAAAATATTTTTTGTATTATTTGTTCATTTAACTAAAACCAACTTTGTAATTTTTTTAATAATCACGTTTTTTTTCATTTATAATTTCATGATAATGAACCAGTTTAATCAAATATAATATAAAAATGTCAAATTAATTTAATAATAAATCACTCATGTTTTGAATGCATTTTAAGTTATCAGTATTAATGAACCAATTCATTGCATTATAATGTATTGTGCATAATGAACCAACTATTTGATCAAATATATTTAAAAACGAGATCAATTCATTTAAAAAAATGAGTAAATAAAAAGGGGACAACTGAAATGAGGTTTTGCAGCTGATGGCAATTGCAATATTTGTCAGAATAAAATATGACAAACGTCTAATTGGCCATTAGAAAATGAGAAGGAATAAAATAACTTTTTGGGGTCCGTTAACGTTTCCAATAAGATATGAAATAAAAGCAGAACATTCAACTGTTTTGCACTACTTTATCCTTTAGTAATTGTTTAACTTTACAAAAGGTAAAAAAAAAACAAAAAAAACGCGCCACTTTGAAAGTGAGCTCATTTCATCCCGAGATTGTTTTCACCTCAAACATCTCGTTGTGTCGCAGCGGTCGGTTGGTCATGACCACGCCGTTGTTGAACTCGTCCAGCGGTCGCCGCCTCTCCGCCGTCTTGTTGTTATTGCTCAGTTTGATCAAGGTGCCGCACTTCTCGTGGAAGAGCAACACGTCATTGGTGGTCAAGCCGCCAGTCACTGTCGCAGAAGCTCCGCCTCCGGCTCCCCCTCCGCTCCCGGCGGGGTTGCAGTTGGCGGGGCTACCGTTGGCGTTGCCAGCGGCCGCCCCTCCCACCCCACTGTCATTGCTCAGCGCTCCACCTCTGCCGCCGCTCCTCGTGTCGTTTCGTGACGAGGAGTTGTCACTTCCTGTGGCTCCGCCCACTCCTGTGCCGCCACCTTCTTCGCCGCCACCCTCGTCCTCGGCTCGGTAAAAAGACACTATTGCATTGTTGAACACGTCAAAGAGCTGGTGCTCTGTTAGAACTGACATGAGGCGAGACAAACCAAATAAGTCAAGTGTCGATATTATACATGATCAGTCGTCGTCCTGATGGCAACATTCGTACCTGCGTCTGGCTCCAGGTTGTTGGGGAACTTGTCTGGTCTGCTGTGACCGCAACTAAGCTCAGGCACTGACGACGACAAGGGGGACAGGGGTGTGTTGAAATACCACTGAAGTGGTTCGTTGCTATGAGGCCATGTAGCGACCTTTCAGGACGCTGCACCCGTTCTCAATAGGTTTGAGCTTAGGGGATGGTGGACTTTTGTCCCTTTCCGGCAGGTGTGGGCAAACTACGGCCCGGTAAACGTTTTAATCTGGCACGCTGAACTTAAAAAAAATTAAATGAATAAACCTTGATAATGTATTATTTTCTGAATATTGTGGTGTGTCAAAGACATATTTTGTCATAATACTTTTGTTTACTTTGATTTAAAGTTAAATGATAATTATTATAATTATAAAAGTATTTTTTTTTCTCAGATGAGGTGAGGTTACCAAAACACTCCATCTATCTGCTCCTGGTCCGGCCCCTCTGTCAAATTTTAGAACCCATTGTGGCGGCAATCAAAAGGTTTGCCCACCCCTACTTTACAGTAATCGGACTCTGGTTTGCTTTGGTGCAAAGATATCACAAAATGGCGCCAAAGAGCCAACTAATAGGACAGCAGTGCAACGGCAACGTAACATACATTTACATGTGTGTTTTTCTAACTTGAATTATTTGTAAGCCACTTCTTTGTTAAACTGTTTTGCTGTTATTGTTTGTGCTACATTAATGGTTCTTAAAGTTGTGGTATGCGGGCTCCCTCTTGTGGCAGCGGAGAAAATTACTGCCAAAGCTCAGTTGTTGCGTTTCATCTTTAAGAACAATTACTGTGGGACAATTAATACATTTTCTTTGAATTAGAAAGTACAGTTTTTTTTTTATTTTGCTACACTTGAGCAAAGTGTTGATGTTGAAACTTTGCATAATCTTGCAGCGGCTCACAATATTCTTCAATACTTTGTAGGGCTAAAACTTCCCTGGCTTTTGATGAACACTGCTACCTGCTATTCTACCACAATCTTGGTTATGGTGCAGGAACTTGACGAGCAAAGTTTTTTAGTTGGGACTTGGTGTGAAATTTTTGAGCATGACTAACAACCATTGAACATAGCCAATTACAAATACATGTCTATTATAGCACATCACCGATAAATCAACATGGGTCAAAATAATAATAATAATAATAATAATAATTTGCCCTTTATTAGTCCCACAATGGGGAAATTCGAGATTCGAACCCAGGCCTCCTGGGGAGACTGGGTCCTGAACGCGGCGCCTTAGACCACTCGGCCATCCTGGCAAATGTCAAATGAGTTCTTGCTGTCGGGTTGCTCCTGTCAGTCTGTGCTGCCTGCACCACCTTGGATATTCAGGTTCATTTGGAATAGCCAACGTATGAGGCGTTGCCTTACCTTGCTCTCCTATCATGACTCCATTCATTGCTGCCACATTCATCAGCGCCGTGATGCTTGCATCCTCCCGCACTCCGCAGACCACCACATGGTCGTCCTCCTCCTCCTCCTCCTCTTCTTCTTCCTCCTCCAACTCCTCTTCGTCCCGAGCGACAGTCTCTAGCTCAGCAGATACAAGCGGCGGCTCGCAGCTCACCACCGTCACCTGCGTGCACTTGCCGTAGAGGTCAACCACCGCCCACAGCTGGGAGGGCAAGCCGCTGGCGGCCGCGCCGCAGTCCTGGCCGTTGACCCATAGGTGGAGCTCTCCGCGGGAGCTGCGCTGGACGCCCACACGGTCGCCCTCGGTCAGCTGATCCAGGTCACGGCCGTACTCCTCCAGTACGGAGCGGCCGTCTCGGAGCACCGAGCAGCCTGACACGATCCAGGAGCCGCCCTTCAGCCCCGTGGCGCTGCTCGGGAAGTCCAGCAGGGCGGGGTCCAGCGTGGTCACGCCGATCTCAATGGAGCCGCTCCACGAGTTCACCTGCGACGTGTTGGAAATGGGCAAAGATGAGACACACGGGCAACTGGCACAGGACAGGAGGAACATTTTCTGACAGATCACGCAGGAGCTTGCGAGGTGGCGCTCAACTGCTCCACTAAAAATTGCAGGTGGATGAAAGCAATTTGTTTGATCATCCAGTGGGATATATTTTGCGAGGAAGGAATGCTGCTTGCAAAGAAAAAAAAAATGAGTGCAGCAGTATAAAAAGAAGCAACACATATTAGCAAGTTAAAAAAGGCCACTTCAAATACAGGAAACCAATTTGGCAATTTGATATTGACTTGTTAAATCGGCAAATAGTTGAGGATCAGGAGTTCCTGCCCAAAAAGGAAGTTTGAAATTAAACAATCAGCCCAAAGTTTGGTTGTCTGAAGGAGTCACTACGACAAGTTCAGAGAATTCTACCCAAAAAACAGACAGAAATCAATAAGAATAATTAATCTGTCAACTTTTAATGTTTCATGAAACAATAATATGTCAACATATGGACTCAACTTCATAAGCACTCAACTTATCTTCACCTAGACCAGTGCTTCTCAATTATTTTCTGTTACGCCCCCCACCCAGCAAGAAGAAAACAATTTGTGACCCCCACCACCACCACCCACTCTCTGCCGCAACTATAAATCGCATTTTCGTTACAAAAAAAACCTAGAGTTAAGTTGCGTTATTACTCGCTGCGCACAACGGGCAAGGAGAGCGCCACTGCCAACAACTGGAATGGATGTGCAATTACACTTTATTTTAGTACGCCATGTTCCACAGGTTCAAAGTTTCGAGAGGAGGGAGCTTGACTACAGTCCTGTGGTTGTTAAAACTCATTCACTGCCTGCCCAGGTAAAATGTACTTTTTGGCTTCTATATCCGTCAATGGCAACAAATGAGTTAAATGTTGAAATATATCCAGTTGGAGTTACGGGAACATCAAGATGCCTTTAACGGGCTTGTCTATCTTTTTCATTCTAATCTCCTGAGACAATTGTCTTATGTTTCATGTGGTACAAAGCACGTCGGCAACCAGCACAGTGACGGCTCGTCGCTCTTTAAATGGGCCGAATGATTGCTAACAAGTGATGCTGATGACAGGAGACACTTTGTTGAACTTTGGTCAAATTCTTTTCTGTTCGTGGGCTTTCATTATTTTGGTCAATGGCGGTTTGTTCCACTAATTATGTTCAACCACCATTCAAAAGCAATGTCTGCTTTTCATTGGTTAACTGCCATTCAATTACTTTGGTCAGGTTGACTTTGTCTGAGACCACTGCGGGTTACTTTCATTGTCACAGATTTACCAACGTGTGTCTTGACTTACAAGTTCAATTTGTTCTGTGACCAAGTTCGTAAATCAATTTATGAGCATATCAAATCAGTTTTTCGCATTGAAATGCCATTCATGTGTTCCAGCGCTCGAGGAATTCAAGACTAAATCATCATCTGGTTTGTGGATGGGCAATTTTACACAAGTAAAAGAGGAAAATGTTTCATCAGGTCGTCTTGAAGTCATTGATCAAAACATACTAGCTAGCCTGCCAATTTACTACAGCAGGCAGTTATTTTGCCATCAAAAAACACACCCGTGCCATAACAGAAAAGTCAATTAACGAGTCAAAATTTCCACCAAGTCGAAATTCGAACCAATTTACCAGAATAAATAAAAAGCAATTATTGTTTAGAAATAGTGGCGGAGCAACATCTCGTTCTTTTCCTTCTTCTTCATTTAGGAATAGCTCACAGCTGCTCGGTGCATGCTGCCACCTACTGTGCAGGAAGTGCAAAGCGTTTCCATATTAAAATCAATAAATGGTCAATGGAAGAAACCAACCCAGCGACCAAACACGTGGCGGTGTTGAATGCAAATGATTTAACAGAAAAGCACAAGCATAAATGATGATATGCAAATAAATCTTCTTTTCCTTTCAGCTTTTCTCTTCAGGGGTCGCCACAGCAAATCACTTGCCTCCATCTAACCTTGTCCTCTGCATCCTCTGCTCTCACCCCAACGACTTTCATGTCCTCTTTAACAACATCCATAAACCTCCTCTTTGGTCTTCCTCTCGACCTCTTGCCTGGTACTTAGAAACTCAGCATCCTTCTGCCAATACACTCACTATCTCTTCTCTGGTGAGTTGTTGAAATGTTGATATGCAAATAAATAAGCATGCATGAATCATTAGACTTAAACATTGTGTTGTCATAGCAAAGTGAAACCACATCTTCTGGTTCTGACTCCTTAGCCTATTGCTATCCCTGCAGAGATCTGATTGAAAACAAGAGCACTCACTCTCACAGGTATGCATAATCAAAGTAATCCCCTGCGAACAAACACACGAGACACACTGGGCTAGTTTCAGTCAGCAAAACGGGCGTCCGTCAGTGACAAACTGAGAGGTCCGTTGGGACTTGACCCGATTAGCGATAATTACACTAACGGATGATTACTCACTTCTCTCCATGCTTAATCTGTCTTATTTTGTAAATTTCCAATCTATTGTCAAAGGTCAACAAAACGGGCGTTCATCAGTGACGGACTGACGGAATACCCAACGCTCGTCAAATGTACCCATCTGGCTTCAAAGCCATTCACATCTTATTTTCAACTGACACTGGACACGTAATTCTAATGAAAGCATCACACACAACATTAACTTGCTTTCTCTTTCTGCCTTAAATGAACCTAGAAGGGTTTGTTTACCAATGGTGCCATCCCGGAAGTATATGTTGTGACGTCATGATGGAAAGGTTCATTGAGCAGGACATTAGCCGAGCTGCTAACAAGAGACGCCGAAGACAACGAATAAAAAAGTCGAGCTGCATTACGGAGCTCAATTGCTCAACCGAAATTGGACTCGCCAAGAGTCGCTTCTCGTGCTAGCACCTCATTAGCGTGGTTAACTAACACGCTCTACTGTTAAGAAATGAACCATTGAAAACATTTACTGCGCGAGACGAGAATTCATCTTAAACAGTAAAATTCCTGGAAAAGAGACGTCGATGAGATGGAGAGAGAAAAGCCCACCACCCTCAAACGCTGACCCACCGCCCCGTCCCAGAGACAGCGAGCGACGTCCTCGCGTTGCCCGCCTCATCACCGACGCCGCCGCCCGCCCCGCTCCGAGCAAGCGATGGAGGGCGCTCGTTTTTTACCTTCTTGTCGATACGGACAGTGAAGACGTCCCGGTCCCTCAGCGGCTCCTTGCTGAGCACCAGGCCGTGGTTAAATTCTTGGACAGGTTGATTGCGCCGGGCGGTGCGGTTGGAGTTGGACAGGCCGACCAGCTTTCCGCTTCGGGGATGCAGCTCGGCCGCCATCTTCAGTGGGCGGCCAGTTTTCACGACTCTCGCGTTAGTTTGCGACAGTGACGTCATGGCACAGACTCATTTGTGGCAGCCGCCTGGCTGTTGTTTACTTGTCTTTCGTAATCTGTGATTTTTAAAATACTTTATTAGGGCCCGACCAGCGACCGGGAGAAATAATATCAACAACAATAATAATCATCATTAATATAAATAATAATAATTATTATCCATCCATTATCTATACTGCTTCTCCTCACTAGGCTCGCGGGGCGCGCTGGAGCCGATCCCAGCGATCTTCGGGCAGGAGGCGGGGTCACACCCTGAACTGATCGCCAGCCAATCGCAGGGCACACGTCGACGAACAACCATCCGCGCTCACACTCATACCTAGGGGCAATTTAGAGTGTTCAATCGACCTGCCATGCATGTTTTTGAAATGTGGGAGGAAACCGGATGACCCGGAGGAATCCCACGCAGGCACGGGGAGAACATGCAGGATGGCCGGAGCCCACGACTGATGCGGTCTCTCACTGTGAGGCCATCGTGCTAACCAGTCGGCCACTGTGCTGCCCATCATTATTATTATTATTATTATATATATATATTTTTTTATTAATATTAAGATTAAAATATTGCTGCAGCAGTAATTCTAAACAGTACTTGAATTTCATTTAATCTGGGCCAACATGCGGAGCTGGATTCTGGTTAAATTAAGAATTTTAAACTTTAAATGAAAATATTTTGCTCTTTTCCGAGTTAAAACAGTTGCAGCCGCCACCAGTTCAATAGGCTAGCAAATAAGTGGATGTAAAACGAACCTATTGACGGACCAACAAACTTCTAACAGACTATAATAATTTTCCCGGTCTTTTGATTGCATTTTTGAAACGCCAAATATGCACGAAAACTCACCAAACTTTGCAATGTTGGCATAAACAATGGCTCTGTAGTGCCACCTAGAGTGCGAAAATAACGGTATGTTTGACCTCGGCCTACGAAAAATTGATCGATAATTTTTGCGAAGGCCGGAGGGTCAAGGTCGGAACAATACCGAGATCGCGTCGGAGGCGGGGTACTGACCGCCAAAAAAAGGGTCAGGTGTCCAGCTCTTGATATTTCATTAGGTTATTGTGTGATTTAAAAAAAAAGGCTCAAAAACACACTTCAAAATTTTTAGCCAAGCAACTCTGGTTGTATGTGTCAAGAAGCTCTCGCAAAGGTTGGCAGCACATTAACAGCCCGAGTTCTACAAAAAATCTCAGAAGCTGCAAGAGCCCTTTATGGCCGCTTGTAATTTTTGTTTAACTTTTTTTTTTCAACTTCATGAAGGTTTTAGCTAGCATCAGTTCGTGTTTTGGTATAAAATATTATTTAACATTCTTTTTCATCTCTTCAAATTCGATTTTGAGCTTAGTTTTATCACATTTGCATTATTACAGCTATAATATATAAAAAAAAAAAAAAAAAAGTGACGTTGGGTGGATATAAATAGCCAGCATCAAACCTAGAGGGCTAAAACGGTTCTTAAATAATTTTCATGATACAATATGAAAATGTATAATAATGTAGCATCTTTTTATCACATGTTTTTTCAAGGTTCTTGTAATTTTTCAAGCTTCAAAATTATATATTTGTATAAGTGGCACAGATAATGGATGGATGGCACAGTAAAATAAAAAAACAGGGACTCAAATTCCTACTTTGCTCGGCTCACTCAAATACAAATGAATATAAGATGTAAACAAAATTAGGGCTGTCAAAATTAAAGCAATAACACGAGATTCATTTAAAAAAATTCACGCGATTAAATATTTGAACTCCCTTTTATTAACTTCAAAAATAATTTGCAGATCTCGCAAAGCCAAATTCAAATACTGTACCATATTATGTGTCCATCTTTAGCACATTATCTCAGAACAAAACAACGTGCTCAAGTCACCACCGAGCCGTGCAAAGCAAAAATGCTGCAGTGTTGCTGCGTGAGGACACAACAAAATGGACCGGAGACGTTTCGAGAAGAAAAATGCCCGACTCGTTTAGATCATATTCATGGATGAAAGAAAGCTATATGAACAGTCTTTGATTCAAAATACACTTCATATTTGATGATTTTAAATTCATTAGAAGATATTATTCAAGTAAATAACTGTTAAAAGCTTCACAAAAAATAGTAGTAGAAAAAAATTTGATTAATCGCTATTAATTATGGATTTTTTTACAATTACTTAAAAAAAATTGAATGGCCTCACAGCACTAAAAAAATGTGAATAGTGAAAGATAAATACTTAAGAAAAAAGGGAGATTAGGCACCGTCAAGTATTGTTGCAGTGCACGTTACCTTAACTTCATCCATCTTATGATCCGATCAGCTTTTCCTCGCGAGGGTGGCGGGCGTGCTGGAGCCCTTCGCAAGTTTCTTTGGGCAGGAGGCGGAGCACAGCGTCAATTGGTCGCCAGCCAATCGCAGTCATCAAAAAGTCATTTCCGAAATCCACTCGAGGGAGCGGAAACGCAACACATTGTCATCTTAGTCCAAGATGAAAGCATTTTGTTCCCAATTGTCCAATTTCAGAGTCTCGCTAACACAATTATGCCCCAAAACAGCGCATGTAAAGTCTGAATGACATCATCGTCTTTCAGTAAGCAAGACCAGAAGCTTGCGCTTCACGCGGGGCAGCTGTGAGAAGAGATGGACCCGTGTTTGATGGCCTGATCCAAGTCCACATCCTTTCCTTGGATCCGAACCTTCTCCAGGCAGCCCGTCAAGAAGTGAGAGCCGACGTCGTCGTCGTCGCCTGAAGGGCAAAGGAATCGGAGTTAACCGTCGTTGCGTGGTGACACGTGCAACTCGATTCATGAATTTCTTTTGTTTTATGTTCTTCAAATGAAATTTGCCTTGTTAGCCTGTCAATGCTATTTTGTGTTGCGCGTTAGCATTTGGCCACACTGTCACAAAAAAGGAGATTGTCCGACTCCATTTTGTTCCCCAAGCTGCGTTTTGTGATGAGCAGTTTATTGTTTGAAAAAGTATTTCAATGTTCCCGATTCTTCTGCACCAAAGTCACGTTTGTCATCTAGTGGTGAAGGATGGCATTACAAGCTAAAACTAATCAAGCAGATCTGGATCCTTAGGTCCATATTTGCTTGCGAAAGGTGCAAATTTGGAGGCTGATGTTCCAAATAAGCGCCTTCAAGGTGCAAACTTGGCAATTATTTTCTGACTGTCGCGAGCATCGCTTTTCTTGGATACACATTCTCTCTTATCAAATAAACTTTGCTTGTTACTGAAATGTTTTCCTTCGCCCAAAGCTGAAAAGATTCCGACGTCGCAACTCAAAGACTCGCACGTTGTGGCATTCGCAAGTCGAGGCGTCACTGAATTTGGAAACGCAAATCTCACCGAGCAGGCCGCCGATGGCGATGTGGCTTTCTCTCAATTTGGTCAAAAGCTCGGAATTCTTGAGCGCGCTGAGGAAAGCCCACGGAAGCTTTGATTCATGTCCACCGTGTCGCACTTCCAGCGCATCGGTCCGGAAGGTCATCTCCAGCCTCTTGAAGTTCTCTTTGAGACTCACCCGATGACCGCCGAGGGAGAGTGTTACTTTCTGCAAATCCCAAACAAAGTCGATTTTTTGTGATGCCAATTGCGGAAAATGTTTGTTCACATGTAGCTCACAAGAATACCTTGGTGTTATTATTGGCACTCAAAGCCAACGCGAGCGCCTGCCCGGGAGTCGCGATGCTTAAAACGGTCCCGTCCATCTTGGCGAAATCGCCCCACAATTCGATTGTCACGCTGTCTTCGAACTCTGTCAGCAAAACTGCTCAAGAGACACAAAATAACACAAATCAGGCAGTACGTGTCGCCATGTCGCTCGAAAGAAGGTGCGCAAGGCTTTGAGAGTCCGAAGTGCTGCTCAATGGCAACCGATAGTGATGTTTCATGAACCGAATGGCAATTTTTTCAGTCCTTCCTCTCACCTGAAGTGTTGACAATGGCCAATCCGCTCCCAATGAAGAAGCTGCCGGCTTGGATGCTTCGATGGCACGGCCGCATCTCGTCAGCGTCCGTTTCCCACGGGATGCTGAGGTTCAGCCAGCTGCCTTCCCGCACGCAAGCGTCCATCTGCGGCTCAAACTGCAAGGTAAAAATGCTTCGTTAAGACCCCGCAAAGCCTGAACCATGACCTCAAAGACGGATCCATCGGGGACGCTGCTGTGTAAAATAAAGATTGAACTTTGTTTCAGTTATGTGGGCGCCAACACAACAACACAAAGAGAGGCGGTGACACGTCGCACAATCTGAGCTAGCTGGAGAGGTTGTTAGCTCCTAAAAAAGTTCGCTGGCTCACGGGCTGGAAAACATAAGAAAAAAAACAGGTAACTTTCGCTTCAAGTGCAAGAGACACGTTTTGTCCAAATTGTAATATGTCACGAGAAACAATCAAATATGGGCGTGGCAATGAGCGGTTTCTCCAATTGCTCCACGTGAAGCGAGTGTTGAATGGACTTTGCACCACTTGCGGGTGGGGCCAAATGGTGACGCTTGAACTGTTGATGATATTGCTCATTTGCTTTTTTCCAAAATGGAAAAACGGCTCACTGAATAAAAGTACTCGATGGCCCGCAATGAAATCGTGACAAACTACAATCGCGATCATTGATGCATACAAGCGAGTCGCAAGCATGTCGTGAAGATCCCCAAAAAAGAGCAGACAGTACTTGTCAATAATCACCATTTGGAGCACCAAATCACGAGGATGAGCATCAAATTTGTTCGTGTTTGGAAGTCAAGCTCCCTGCGCTCTCGTCACTACCTCTGATAGACGCAAGATGGCACTGTTGTCACGTGTTCAAGATCCAGCAAATGACAAGTTGGCATGTTTTGCTTTGGGCCACTTTTGGCCATCAAACGTAACGCAAGCATGAGCGTGGCTTTTGGTTCACCCCTTTCATTCGAGAGAGATCGACACTTCCAGACAGCTTGTCATCGCCATCTTCACAGCGTCAAGACGACCCGGTCGCGCACTCAAGCACGCAAGCACGGATCAAACGAGCCGGGTAGATGATGGGCGTTCCCGACTCGCACAAAGAGCGCCATCGTTTTCCTGGCGTTTTCATCAACGTAATCATTGCAATCGTCTTATTTGGGCTTGGACTCCTTCTGAATTTTTTTTCTCCAAGTCCCTTCCACTTTAAGTGTCTCTGTTCTGTGGCGACAGAGACACCAACATCATCATCGAGCGCATCGTTAGCTCACTAGGAAGCTAAAGTAATAAAAAGTCAACTTTTCCTTATGTGGTGACTCACACACAGAAAAAAATACAACAAGTAAGGCCTGGACGTAATAAAAGCTGGGAGCTCATTTCATCGTGGGCCGGCTAACATAATAAACAGTTAAGTTTCCCTTAACTGTGACTGCTTTGATTTATTGGACGGCCGAACGTCAGCCCTCAAGCCCGCCATTGGCTACGAGTAAGCCATCAATTGGCCCTTGGCTCACTTGTTGCGTGTGCAGTTCAGATCAGGAAACTTTTGGTCGAGCTTGATGACTAATTGCTCACCGCGTTGGTCGAAACAAGGCAAAGTTTTACTGCTAAGAAACAGAAATGAAATGGCAACGTTCAGTATTTACGTGTGTCGCGTGGAAGACCGATTCATGCCTACATGCATCGCCAGGCTAGTTTTTAGCCTTTCCAAAGAATAGCTTTTAACGCTCTATAATTACGTTCCAGTTTTGTTTTGTTTTCAGCACTTCTTTTCAAGCATATTTCAAAAATTGGGAAGAAAGCATTGCGGTCTTGCACTACCTGAACAAACAGCCTTTCCTTGGAAATGAGGATTCCGCCAAGCGCCAGTCTGAGGGACCCCGAAACGACCTCCTCTATGGAATCAGACTGCAGACCCACGACAAGTGCCCGCGAGCTGTCCACGTCGAGGATCACAAAATGGCCACGGTTTCTCAGCTCCAGCTTGGCGGCCACAGGGACAAACACAGGTGAGAAAACAAAACCGCATGTCTCACTTGGGACACATTTTGTTGTGGTCTGCCCCCTGGTGGCCAAGGCACATATACCAAGGCCATGGAATTAAAGGCTGAAATGATGATGCAAAAACGCTTTCTATCTCTACATTGTATTGAAATGTTCTCACTGGATGTTTTGAGAAAGTAATTAAATGCTTTTATTTGAAACTAATAACAAATGTGGAAAGAAGCAAAGCGCTGCGAAAACTATGCGGACGTGGCGAAACTCACCGTGTGCCACCGGCCGTCGTTGAGCCTGGGCCCACCGGCCACGTTGACAAGGACGCCGCTGCGGCTGATCTGCATGAGCGGGACGCCGTCTTTCAGGGACAAAATGAACCAGTCCCTTCCGTTTTTGGTGTCCCCGTAGAAGATGACCCCCTCCGGGTCGTACGTCCGGAGCTGGAAAGATGACTTGATGCTACACGAGAGCACACAAAAGGTCACAGGAGGAGACATCTGAAATGGCAATCAGGTTCTCAAATGCATTCTTGAAATTGTACGTTTACACTTATTTTCTGATTGTACACTATATATAAAAATGTAGTGTGGAGCAATTTTAAACCAAAATATATTAACCATTATAAAAAGAATTATGTGAAAAGTGATTTATTTTCAAATAATCTTTTTTTTTTTTACACCAAAGAGATTAACCAGTTGTTAATTCGAATTAAGGCATCTGTTTTTCTTTTCCTTCAAATGATGATTATGGAGCGTGAATGTTTGTTGGTCTTTGTGTGCCCTGCGATTGGCTGGCGACCCGTAGAGGGTTTGACCCCGCCTCCTGCCCACCGATGGCTGCGCTCGGCTCTAGCACGTGAGGAGAAGATGATTAGGGAGTTTTTGGGGCGCAGATGCTCTGTAGAATGATTCTCAGGATGATGACGGGCCCCATGATCCCAAAACGTCTGAAAAGGCGTGACATCCGCACCCTCAAACACGCACGCACTCTCTTATCTTGGTGAGGTTGACAGCGATGTGAATCAGCGGCCTCCACACATCTCTTGGTTGGCCCAAGTACACGGCAGCGCTGCCCGAGACTTGGTTCTGAAAAGCCCCAAAACATTCAGTTCTGTTAGCCCACCTGTGCCCCTTTGCAATATACCGTGGTGCATTTTTTTTCTAACTGAGTAGTAAAGGTCAAAGGTCACATTCATGTTTGGTGTCTTTTTTTTGTTTTTGGTCAAACAAACCTGGCATGATGCTGAGATCAAGTGGTTGCAAATGTGTGCACTCCCTAACTGCGGGGCTGTCCTCAAAATAAACCAATCCGATGCAACCATTTTGATTGACATCAAATAAAGTTGAAATGTTCCAGTCGGTTTTCCCTGACACTTTACAAACCCGTGTCAACATTTGCAAAGACCAAATAAAATTCCAACGTTCAAATTGGCTTTTCTTGACATTTTTCAAACACCTGCTACCACATAAACGTCTTTGATGAGCAGATTAGCACCAAATCAAGTCCTGATGTTCTAATAGGTTTTTCCGGACGTTTTTGTTGTCCCGTTATGAAGAGACCTTCCACAGCTGCAGATGGATTTCATTGCCCAATGAGAAAATAATCTCTCTCTCTCTCTCTCTCTATATATATACACACATATATATATATATATATACACATATATATATTATGGCTGACAAAATTAAAGCATTAACTCAGGTGATTAATCCCAAAAAATTAACTCAGTTAACTCAGTTTAATTTACTTCAAAAATAATTTGCATACTTTGCAAATATTGTGCCTTATTAGCTGTCCATCTTTAGCACGTCTCAGAACAAAACACTGTGTTTAAGTTACCACTAGGCCTTGCAAACCAACACTGTTGGAGTGTGGCGCTTGTGGGCAGTTTTGAGAAATGTTTCGAGAATAAATGTCTCTAAAGATGTCTCCATTTAGATCGTATTCAAGAATCCAAGAAAGCTATTAGAATATACTTCATATTTGGTGATTTTGCATCAATTCCAAGATATTCAAGTAAATATCTGTTATAAGCTTCACAAAAAATGGTAGTTGAAAAATGTGATTAATTAGTTATAAAAAAATAAAAATAATAAATCACTTGCCAGCACTAATATATATATATATATATATATATATATATATATATGAATATATATTAGCAATACAGTATGGCTTGGTTGAAAATTGCGTGTGTTTTGAAGAGTTTAAAGTGTGGGAAGGGTCAAAATCATGAAAAAAAAACAAACAAACAAGAATGTATGGTCCCTCGATATCATGATTTGAATTCTTTTTTTAATCGATGGTGTTGAGTGCGGGGTTACCATACCTTGCCGTGGACCCCCCACGCCAGTGACGTGATGCTCAACGTGAGCAGCAGTGGCCCAGCTGCCGTCATGGTGCCAGTCGAGCCGCTTTCTGAGCACTGCCCCAGGAGTGAGCAGTCCTGGACTGTGTGTCGGTCCAGAGGGCAAGCGAGTTGGCGTTGTATCGATTTGGACGCTGTGACTAGCAGGATAAACAAATTTGGACAACACACAGTTCATCATGCAAAAGGGCAGCGAGTGGTGGCACTTGGGAGTCTTTTCACCTCCGAGTGTTGGAAGCCAAAGGAAAAATGCATGCAAAACGCTTCATTCAAACAATCTGATTTGATGATTAAAAATGTATCGAAATGTCAATATTTATACCACCAAATAAATTCAGCAATTGTTGAATTGTATAAGTGAAATTGTTTTTCACTCCAATTAAGAATATAGAATACAATTATTTAAAAATGAAAATGCAAATCTTTTCATTTAATATTCTTGATTTTGCACTGACTATGTTAATTTGATTTAATGAAATATAAAAATGTCTATCTAGCGATCCTTCTATCTACACACACACACACACACACACTCACACATATATATATATATATACACATATATATACATATATATATATATATAACTTATTTAATTCTTCAATAATGAACAATTTAATAAACTATAGTTACAAATCTACACATAAAACTATTTTTTATTTTGCACATAAGAAATGAACCCATTTTTCAATTTAAAAAAATGTTTTCAATAATTTATTTTTGTTACACTAAATGTAAATATAAATTTTGTTTTCCATTTGATAAATTGACCAATAAATAAATTAAAAAAAAGTTTCAATTATGTAAAGTTATTTGAGACATTTTTCTTAATTACATACAATAACTCAGTTACCAAAACTTGAAAGCAATTCCTAAATAAATAATAAAAGACAGAAGATAACAAGTACACATTGAGATATTTGCATCTGTGGTCGAATTACAAATAAAAAAATGTGACTTTGTTTCATTGGGTCATCAGGTTAATACTTTATTTTGTTAAATTGCAGCAAAGAGACAGAAAGGGGGAACCGGCGGGTGGGGGGGAGTTTGTTGGGTGACGGCGGTCGATAGGGCGTCAAGAAGACTTATCGGAAAAAGGAGACGACAGCTGAGGCTACGGGCCTTTGTATCAAATCTAAAGACAAAGTCCTCAGGCAACATAAAAACATTTTTTTTCTTTCCAAAAAAATAACGGACATATTTCGAGCACTCTCTATGGCACAGTATTATTCTAGACATGATACACGATACCCCCAAAAAGTTTTGCCACCCCTACATCTATGAAGAGTTTGACAAAGTCGTGACATTGATCTCCGAATCATTTGAGAGAAACGACGACAAAATAAAAGTTAATTTCTTATGCCGTAACAAGGCACGTTAACGCGGGAAATGTGGCAGGCAACGCCACATCTTGACTTGAGATCAGTGTTGAAATATCAAAGCAGAGGCACATTCATTTCAACCAAAACGTACAGTAGACAGTTGGAGAGCAACACCAGAGTTCAGTCCAGTTACGACGCCATTTGCATGCTTTTGGTCTGAAGTAAGAAAAAAAAAAGGACAGGAATGGAATAGATTGGAGGAAAATGGCGTTTTTCACTCTCTCTCTTTTTTTTTTAAACACTTTTTGTAGCACACAAATAAAAAAAAAAACATGACAAAACAACAAGAAGTGGCCCATTTTGTGAGTGCAGACAAAAATGCTGACTTTGTGGCTTTTGGTTTTTCTCACACACGAAAAAAAAACAAATAAAATAAAAAAAAAAAAGAAAAAGAAAAAGACAAAGACAGAATGACACCCAGCGTAGTTTGGCCATCTTCGGCCCTCAGGTGAGAATAGAAAAAGACAGACATGGAAGATTGAGACCGCAAGGGAAAAACAAACACACATATAGAAAAAGGAAAAGAAAAGCTGCACGCACAGTGTCAAGATTTGCCGAGCATACAAACGGTTAGGAAAGAAAAGTGGCGCTCATGCTTTTGTGGTTTATTGACGTGTTGCTAGCACTACTCGATATATGCATACCACACGGTTATATTGTGAAACAAAAAAAGAAAGAACAAAAAGAAACAACAAACAACTCAAACTGTATCTGATCCAAAACCATTTGAGCACGTCATCCAAATCATTGACAGGCAAATTGAAATCCATCAACTTCACACGACCGTAAAATCCTCAAAACGCACATTTTTGCAGGAGGGCGGGGCTATTTTTAAAACATTTTTCACATCAAAAAAAAAAAAATGGAAGTACTGATTTGTAACGCATTTATTTCCGGACCCACTCTTCTTCACATCCCAAAATTAAAAGTACAACAACGAAAAGAAGTTCCACACAAAGTTGAAGACAAAGTCAAGAAAAAGCAAATCGCTTCAGAAAATGACTAAAAGTGCGTATAGTGCAAGTCTAACATTTTGGATTTTCATAATTCGTCTTCTGGATGGCAAAGTGCATCATCTTCAACCTGCATTAAAGAATTTGAACTTCAGTGGCCGGTTTGGAATCTTGATTCATTGCTACTAACATGAATAATATTCACTCTGGTCAGAAATGATGCCAGCAAAAAGGAGGAAAGGGGGGGGGGGTGCAGAGAGGGGGGGGGGTTGGTTTGGGTTCGTAGATTGAAAAAAAAAAATCTAAGGCGCCTTTGCGGGAGAGACGAATTTCTACACAAGTGTGCGTCATTCACGGGATTTTACAATCTGGCTGAGGCACAACTGAGCGCCACTGAGCGACAAGCACGACGAGTCACATGATCAAATTCTCAAAAGCGCTTTACGACGGCGACAACGACTTCGCCTTGAGTTGACGCAGTCACAACTTGTCAGGAAGCTGCAGAAATATTTGGCAAACTTAGTGCAGGATAAAGAATTGAGACAAAACTTTTGGCTTCCATCTTCTGGCTTTTTGCGCTCCTGTCAGTAAACTTCACTTGGGGGAGGCTTTTAAAGTCAAAAAGTTTTATTCACCATCTGTGACTTCTTGGGAAATGAGTGAGACGATTTCACTGGCCCCAATTTTTGCTTTCAAGTCGAAGCAGCAAAATAAAAATAAAAATAAAAAAATAAAAAATAAAAAAAACATAAGCCACATGACTGAATTGTGTTATTGAGCAAAACGAAAACAATTAAAAAAAAAGCTAAATTTGCCGATGAATTAGTCGGGCCAACAAAAGACAGCTTGTATCTTGAAAAAGTTGGTCATCGGGTCACTCGTGTCTCAAGTGCAACAATAAATTTCAAAGTAACAGCAGTGGGGCGCAGAATCGTTTGTGCTGGCGAGAGCAGACTAGTCCTGGATCGGATCTGGATCTTAAGACTTAATAAATGCTCAAAAGGGATTTTCAAAGTCGACCATGATGCAGCTTGACTTCATTGACCGCGTCACTCCATTTTACATTCATATTATTCGGTTCAGGCCCCCCCCCAACCCTCAAAGTCACCTCAGCAAGGGGGGGGTGGGGCTTAACCAGCAACCTAGAAGAGATAACAGAAGCATGTGGCGAGGGGGGGGCTTAGGCGGTGGGGGTTGAGGAATGCTTCCAGGTATGACTTTGGCTGTTGAGCTCAACCTCATTTTTCCTTACCTCAAAATAACTCAATACCCTGAATCCATTTACAAGTAAATTGTTTTCTCCATCTACATTTTTTTTTTTTTGGTGGGGGGGGGGGGGTGCGGGGGTCATTTATTTCCTCTCTCGTCAAAGGAAATGAGATGAAGAAGGGAAGTGCATTAGTTATCAGCCTGCATTTGTTAACCCAGTGACCAGCTACATATCCAAAGCAGCTACTAGTGCCCCCGTGACGTGACCACGACTTGGTAGGCGCTAAAGTGTCATCTGGCCACAAAGTCACATGGTGCGTCGAGACCACTTATGGTCCGGACACGCGCGCTTCTACCTATCAAATGTCCTCCGTACAAGTGCGCACCAGCGCACCACCGCATCTGCCCGTACGCTTCAAATGCACAAATCACAAAATTGGCCTTTGGGGGAGATTTTAGCATTCAAGGCTCAAATCGGAAGAATTTTTCTTCTTTCCTGAAATTCTGCCCAATCACCCAAACGTTTAGTGAGTCGTGCTTATAACTGGCTTCAGGTCGCTTCGTTCTCAGGCGCCAACTCAAACGGGGTGACGGAAACACACCCTGTGCGCAGTTCTTATTCGTATAGTCAAGATAATAGAATCGAGTTCTAGAACTACGACACACTACAGCGAAATAGCAGAGAACAAAGTTGGGAGGAAGGAGGTGACGATCACTGCAACATTGGCCACACCCATTCCCTCCCTGGCCCTATTCTCGTTGTAAAAGAATCCTTTTGGCATCCTACGGTTTGTTGCTGCTGCCATCTCGTTGTTTTTTGCCACCACCGTAGAAGCCGCCGGGGCTGCTCACCAGCGGGCGCGGCGCAGCGCCCATGTAGGGCCCCGTGCCGGCGGTGTAGTTGAAGATGGCCGGCAGGAAGGGCAGAGGCTCCACCTTGTCCGTGCCCGGTGCCATCATGTTGAGGGTCACGGGAAGAGCTGCCACGTTGTACGGGTAGGCCAGAAGCTGAGACCCATAGAGGAGCTGGTACGGGTCAGGATAGAAGGGCAGCTTGGCCAAGTCGGCGCCATTCGGGACCATCATCTTTCCCAGAGGGCCGAAGGGAAGCGCTCCGGGAGGGTAGGAGGACACAAGCAGGTTGTCTTCCTGCTTCTTAGCTGGCAGATAGGTGTCCGGCCCGATCAGGGGAAGTGGGTAATCCTGGACAGGGTAGCACACCGGCGCTGGTTCTACGTGCTGCGAATCCCTGGAAGGGTTCTGGCGCTCAGGCTCCGGCGCTTTTGGTGGCCGCGGCAGGAGGAGAGCGTGGGCAGAGGGGCGGTCTCCCACGCTGGGCAACGTGAGCCGTTCCGGTTCTTGTACCTGGCGGTTGGCTGCAGGGCGGCAGGGGGACTTCGTTGTGTGTCTGTGCGACAGGGGCCCATTCGTAGTGGTCTGAGTGGGGATGTTTTGGGGGGACGGCGCAGGACTCAAAGGCTCCTCTTTGGGAACTAACAGAGCTGTTTGGTCGACTGGGGGCTGTTCATGTCCACTCGTGTGCCGGACCCTGTCCATGTCTTTTCCTCTGTCGTTATGCCGCCCCCTTTCCCGCTGTTTCTCGAGCTCCCTCTTTCGTAGTCTCTGCCTCTCCATCTCCATCTCCCGCTCTCGAGCTAGGATGGAGGACATAGTCAGGTCTTGTGCTTGATTGGGGGACAGACTGCGTGACAGGGACTGGACTCGGCGATCTTGGACCACAAACATAGCACACCTCGCCTGCCTCTCTCTGTCCATAATGACCCCATCTCGTGTCGCGAATCCCCGATTGGAGCTGTTGGCGGTTTCCATAGAAACAGGGGGAGCAGCCGTGCTTGTTCTGGTCTGTGGCGTCACGGGCACATTAGCGGCGGTGTTGGGGGCTGCCGTGCTGTGCACAGGGCTCGCCATTCTGTCTAAGCTGCGTTTGGCAGGGGTGCGGTAGTCCAAACATTCAGGCCTGTTCATAACCAGAACACTTTGGAGCGTGGGGGGCGCGGGCAGGGCGAGGTTAATCTTTGGGCTGGGCTGCCTCTCGGATTCCGGGAGCGTGCGCTCAGCCACTGCAAGCTCGTCAGCGGTTTGCGCTTGCCGGTCAGCGGTTTGCGCTTGCCGATGTTCGCCGGGATGGTCTGGGCCAGCGGTTTTAGGGGGGTCGGCTGTTGAATAGCTGATGACTGAGACCACTTGGCCTTTCTCAGCGACTGCGTCCCTGCTCACGGTTGTCATTTGGGGCGGCGGAACGGATTCTTCCTTGCTGAACTCGTGACGTCGGATGTGGCGGCTGAGCGCGGAGGACGTCTTGCATACCTTGTGACACTGCGGGCAGGTGTGCCGCGACAATGCTCTCCTGCTCAGGCGAGCTGGACTGACGTGGTCCTCCTTTTCGTCGCGGCACTCGGGCGGTTTGGGCGCATCGGGATGTTCACCGAGTGCCATTCTTGGAAGGGCTGACGATGTGTCGGCGGGCTTGGGATGCTGGCTTCTCTGGTGGTCTTCCAACTTGTCCCTCGAGGGGAACGCGGCTCGGCACAAGAGGCACACGAACTCCAGAAGATGACTCAGTTCGTGCTGGTCCCGCTTGCTGGAGCTGGAGAACCAGCAGCCGCAAGTAACGCACTCGGCCGCGTTTGCGTTACTCCACGGGCGTCTTTTGAGTCCCGAAGGAGCAAAAGAGGTCGCAAGAGGACGCTTCGGGGATGGCGGCAAAGTGGCTGAGAGCTCATGACGGCCCTGTTGAGCTTGTTTGGTTTCTTTTTCAGATGGTCCCTTGTCAGGCTCGGTCGGCTTCGCACCCTCTTCCTCCTCCTCCTCCTCATTTTGCGAACGGCGCATCTCTTTAGTCGCTCGCTTTCTTAGCTTTTCCGCTCTGGCCTTCAGCCGCAGAGCGCGCTTCAACTTGAGCTTCCGCTGCCAGCTTTTGAACTTCTGCAGATGCGCCTGAGCCTTTTTCTTGGGCTTGTACGAGTAGTAAGGTCGCCACAGGTTGTCTTCCACATCGTGGTCGCTCTCCTGCTTGCGCGCTTTTTGCCGAAAGTTGTACTCCCGCAACTGGTCGGAGGAGTCGCCCCCGTTATTCCCCGCTTCCTGGTTGCTTCCTCCCGCCGCGCCGAGACTCGGCCGCCGGTGGGCGTGGTGTTTGTGAAGATGGGCAGCGTGAAGCGAAGACGCCGCCTCGCCTTTCTTGCTTTTGTCCCTCCTGAGGTCTGTCTCGGAGATGCTGCGCTTCACTATGGCCTCCTCGCCGATCCGGACGGTGATCTGGCACAGCGGGCCCGTCTCTTTGCCCAGTGACGGCGACGCTTGCTTGGACCTGGACACAGACTCGCTCTTGCTGTGGGACTTTCTCGCCTTCAAACGCGACGCCTCCATCTGGGCAGCCGCTTCAGCGCTGTCTCGGGATCGCTTCCTCTGTCTCTTGAAGGACCTGGCGCCGCACTTGTGGGAGGTCTGACTGAGGCTGATCTCAGAGAGCTTGTTTCGTTCCCTTCCGGGGGAGACCTGGTTGCTGTGCACGATGACAGAAGATGACACGGCGGTTCCGTGAACGATGACCGAGGCTTTGGTGTGTCCGTATGTGATCACAGACGGCGTGCTGGTTGAGTCCGTCGTGCCCCTGGATGCTTTTTGAATTTTGCCTTTGCTGCCACTGGACATTTTGGAGCCCCCTCTAAGCGGTTCTAACTCGTGGGCCTCGTTGGGGTGTTTTTTCGTTTGGGGCGAGTCTGTTTGGCACAACGGCGGCGACAAAGGGCGCTCGGGGTCCGCAGCCGTGACGTCATCGGGAAAGCCATCAGGGTCGGGCTTGACGCTGAGAGGATGGGCCCCACGGGTGAAACTTTGGAGGTCTCCAGGTCCCAGAGCACAGCCCAGGCCAGGCAGCGAGAGGGGAGGGGCTTCGGCCGGTGACATCAGCAGGCCATTATGCAAAGAGTCACTGTAGGTCTTGTACGGTCTTTTCTGCGAGCGCATGGGAAGGAGGCGGTAGAGCTTGAGGGCGTTTGCCTTCTGCTTGTAGCCGCCATTGGCCGTCTTCTCACTGGAGATGAGACCCGGATTGATGCCGTGGATGGTTTTCTGGTGAGTTTTGAGATTGTAGTAGGTGGCAAAGGCATCCCAGCAGAAAATGCACTGGTAGCGCCGCTCCCCCGTGTGCCACACCTCGTGTTTTGTGCGATACTCGGCCAGGGCAAAGACCTTGTCGCAGTAGTGGCACGGGTACCTGCGGCGCCACGAGTGCACGTTGGAGTGACGCTTGAGGCTGGACAGCGTCATGTAGGAGCGCTCGCAAACAGAGCAGAAGTAAATGACGTTGCCGTCCACCACCTTCACAAAATGGCCGTCATCGGTGGCCGGGAACTCGCCGGCTGCCGCGTCTTCGTCGCCTTGGACGCGCGTCAGCAGACGAGCTGCTTTCTTCTCCGGCCTGGCCTTGCTGGCGTCCGTTTGGCCTTCCGCCGCTCGCGCTTCGCCCTCCTCCAGCGGCTCCTCTTTTGGTCGCACGCCGGCGAGAGACGGGCCCAGTCTGCGAGGCAGGCCTGGCGCCTCGCAGGAGGCCTCGTGAGATTGCAGTCGCTTGCTGTGGATGAAGACTTTGCCGCACGAGCGGCAGCCGAGGGCGCGGCTGCCCCGGTGCAGCCGCATGTGGACCGTGAGCGAGGAGGCTGAACTGAAGAGCCGGTGGCACACCCCGCAAATTAGCTCGGGCTCCATGCTTTCGCTGGGGGAGTAGGAGGAGGAGTGGGGGGGGGCGGTAAGCCCCTCGGGCGGGGGGGGTGGCGGCAAAGGGGGCGGAAGGTGGAGTGTTGGCGGGTGCAGGCCGGGTCCATGAGGGCTTCCCAGCTTGGCAGTCGGCCGTCCTGTTATTTTCTCCTTCCTCTCCGAGTCGCCGCCCCCACTCTGATAGGACGAGGAGGCGCCCAGGCTGAAGAGGATCTGGGCCGTCGGCGAGGGCGACGCGGTACCGTTGGCCGACTTCAGTCTCTCGTCCCATCCATCTCCACCGAAGGAGTTGCTGGAAGATCCGGGTGCTGCCTTGTGAAAGTGCGGAGGCACAGATTTGATGTGAGCGCTTATTGGGGACGAGGAGGACGAGGGTGACGAGGACGGAGAACTGTCGTGCCTCGGGGGCTTAAAAGGTCGGTGCTTTACATCCATGGTGGAGTCCAGTTTCCATAGCGACCCCTCGTTAGAGCTTTTCGAAGAAGGCCGGCGTCTGTGCGGGGAAGAGGATGATGCGGCGTTCCGGCAAAAGCCGGATGACAACAGCGAGGGGGGGATGGGCCCGGCGCTAACTGGGAAGCTGAGGGTGATTTTAGCATTTTTCGTTCCATCGGCCGCACCTTCCAGCCTGTCCTCCATCGTGGCGTCTCCTCGGCCGCAGTGCCTTTTGCCCTTCATTGCCCCCCGAGCGGCTGCTCTGACCTGGTTCGAGCCGACGGGCGGCTGAAGGGCTTCCGCGCTTCCTCGAGTCAATAGGGGGGGAGACAATGGGGTCTGCCGCTGGCTGTGGCGGTCCTTGGCGACACGATGTAAGAGGACGCAGGGGGGTGCGAACCCAGAAGCCAGGTGGCGCTCACTCAGACCACAGCAAAGAAGGCCCGCTTGGGGGGGGTCCCACACCTTCACCCCGGACACCATGACCGGCACCCCAAATCTGGGGGGGGGAGAAAAAGGGGCAGTGAGCCTCATTTGCATAGACAGCGTGTCCTCAGAAAAGCACGCACGCACCTTCATTTCATAACAACAAAAGTTTTTTTTCAGAAAAATCTCACAGCATTCAACCAAAGAAAAATATTTTTGGTTGTTTTTTCTGCTACGAACCACAACAAACCTTCCTTGTGCTTTCTGCCATCTGGTGGCATCCAGCCAAAATCGGTCCCTGCCGATGCCTCAACAAAGAAACATTCATTTGGAGAAAAAAAAAAAAATGGGGGCTCAATGAAGGAAATCGCTTTAACTTACGAGTGAGCGTGCCTGAGAAGTTTGGCAGTTGGGGATGAGGATGTTTATTAATACTCCCGGGTGAAGTTGAATATAAAGCAAAGTATGATGAAATTCTCTTTTTTTTTTTTTCGATCGAAAGCGCTTGACTTTGACTGATTAAAGTCCACTAAGTTAACACTACTGACATCGACAAGCTAACAAAACAAACATGCAAATGGTGGTGTCGTTGCATCCGATTTTTGAAGGTAACAAAAGACAAGACTCGTATGAATTAAGTCCTGCAAGAAAATGATGAGCACAGCTTCGTAACGATGCGCATTTCATCAGCAAATCTCCACAGGTGCAATATACCACCCACTAGTGGCCAAGGCTTGCAAGCACACAGGGCATGATGTCCAGTGAATGTTTCGAACTGATCAATTTTTAACACTCGATTAAAATGTGTTACAACTGCACGTTTGATACGATACAAGATCGCACTTTTTTGTCTCAAACATTTTTGAAGGATTCAAGATTTTGAGAGATTCATTTCAATGCATGAGTATGACTGGATGATCGTAACAAAAAAAAAAAATAATCACCATGATTGTGATCCCGATGAATAAACACCATCATTAACTGATTGCAAAACTTCAAAAGTCAACTTTGGATAAACGTTCTCTTTCCGCAGCAGGCTTTGTTGGACATTCCTGGCAGCGCTTCCTTCATGTCTGCCGGACAGGAATTCAACGATTGAGCTGTGAGGGCGAGCAAAGACGAAAAGTGAGGGAGGGCCAGCGCAGGCGCAAGTTGGAATTCCAAAAATTCCGGAGAAGGAGGAAAATGAAAATTGTTGTTGGCTAGCTCGTTAGCTTGACATTTGTGCCATGAATCTTGCTGTTGGATTTTCTTAATTGAACGACAATTGTCAAGAAAGATGCAGATTGCCACAAAGAAAAGGAAACTAAATATTTTGCGAGGCTGTTGGCAATTATCGATTGCTCCATTTACGGGAAGCGGTGACGAGCAAATGTGCGCGCGCGCACGTGTGTCCACAGCAACCCCCAAAACAAAAAGCAAATCGGCTTCAAGCTCTCCATATTGGTGCCGCGCCGACGAGACTAGAGACAAGCGCAGCGTCTGCGTGTCTTATACTGCCCCCGCTGGCCAAAGCGGGGGGAGCAGCACATTACTCATTTGATTGAAAAGTGTTGAATTTGGAAACATTTTATTTTGTAATGCGGTTGTTGTCGTTTTTTTAGGGCGTGTAAAGTCCAGATAAGCTGAAACTTGGACTGAAGCGCCGTCACAAAGTGTTTGTATGCCATCGCTGCGTCCTGTCACTGCACAGCCAACGTTTGTTTGTCTTGCAGCCTTCCGCGACCTGATCGGACGCCAGACAACAAGCTCATTTGCATTTTTTCTCTCCAACCGCAGGCGCACACAACTCGCAACGACGGCGACTCGATGACTACTTCACGAGGGGGGATTTGAAATTTGAATTTGAAAAAAAGGGCTGATTGGGGCGGGGGGGCGGCTCACAGCGGCTGCGTAAGAGGGCACAGAAATCCTCAGTCATGCTTTGCTGCCTGCGTTGTCAAGCGGCAAGCCAGCCAAGAAGGCGGGCGGGCGGGCGGGCGGCTGGAAAATTCCACAGGCAGCACTGAACAAGCAGAAACTAGGTCAGCACTGTTATTGCAGAGGAAAGGGAGAGAGCGAGAGAGAGAGAAAAAGGAGAGAGAGCGAGATAGAAAGAAAAGGGGGAGGGAGCGAGAGAGAGAGACAACGGCGGACATAAAAAGGGAGCGACAGAAAGGCTGTATACGGAATCTTTCCCTCGTCCCCCATCAGCATTTTGAGGGCGTGCGCCACACGCGTGCTCGGCGCTATGAGTGGCGTCATCGTTTTCCAGAATTCCAATTCGACAATTGCTGGGCAAAACGGTTGAATCGTTCTTATCTTCAATTTGAGGAATCACGCTTAATAAACACGATCATTCACTTTGTATTCATTCCACTAGCAAAACTCAAATTTAAATATAATTTGAAAGAACGAGCAAAAAGTAAAAAAAAAAAGAAAAACAATAAAAGTACGAGGTCTCAACGGCTTTAGGCACGTTCAGGGATGGCAAAATCAATTTGGTCAACAACACACAAACGTCGCACCGCTTGGCACATTCAGCATTTTTCTTCAATTAAAATGTTTTGGATGATCGTCAGAAGACAAAAATCTAATTAAGGATTAAATTGAGATGAATTGCTCAGGCCTGATTACAAAACATCGTTTCCTTCCAAAATAAAGATTGAACAACAAAATCAATCTTATTGCCATGATATTGTCGTAAAAAAAAAAAAAAAAGTCCAACCAACGTGATCTGATTCCAAAGTGCCAACAAGCGATGAAACCAAAAAAGAAAAAAAAATCATTTCCTTTATAAACAGAACATCAAATGCTTTTGCCAATTGTTTTTTTTTTTTTTTTGCTTTTGAAAACGATCATGGACAAAATCGTTGTCTTGTGTGGCAAAGTGAACAAAAACGCATTCGGGTGAGAAGCTCGCTCATCCGAGATGAGGCGGCTCGGGCATCCGCTTACGATGCCTCCCGCGCATTCGGCAGGACGCCGAGCCGTCCGTCTCCCGGCTGGCCTGGCGCCAAATAATCGATGGATGTGGCCCAAAAAACTATTTAGCGCTTTTCACCAATCTTAAAAGCGTCGGCCGATGAAATGGGTGGGCCCTCGTCGTAACGTGCGACTTTCAAGGATTCACTTAAGAGACAATTTGAATAAAGGGGTCACGAGTTTGAAAGAAATGTTACTTTTTTATTCTTCTATTTTTGCCCGGGTGTCCATTTGTCGCGCTTCAGACGCATTTCTGTCACATGACTGAATGTCGCGTTCGGCGACCAATCAAACTGAGCCAGGCGGTCACATGACCGCACACGACATCCCAGCAAAGGTCTCGAAGCGAGACCGAAACATAAATGGGATATCGGTTATTGCAATATTCATTCCACGTCTGTTACAAAACCCCCAAAAAGTTGCCAAGGGAGTGATTGCAAACATAGCCAGCATCAAACGCGGAGGAAGAGCGAGGATGGATGTAAAACAAGAAGAGTCGGACGGCAGCGCAGCAGACGTCACTTTGTCACCAGTGGCCAAGCGTGAACCGCCGTCACGCGCCGTCGGTTGGCGTGTTCTTAATAAGCGCAACAACGCAGCCGCACAACCGTGACAATCAGCTTCAGGTTGGTGAGGCAACAAAACAACGCAAGACATTTGGCCAACTAACTCGTACGCAATTAACTCTTGCCTGTCCATTTGCAACAATCAAATGATTTTATGCCGCTGACGACATCCCGTCAGGCGCAACCGGAGGCTCAAGGACACTTGGGCGTGGTCACAATGGGCGGGGATCGAACCCGCAACCTCTCGGTTGGGGAAACGACGCCCACGCCGCCGCCTTTAAACTGTGTTGCCGCACTAGTAACACGGGGTTGGCGAGCATCCATACCCACGAGTTCAATGTATCGAGTACTCGTGAATGCCGTGGGTAAAAGGCGCCGATACTTGAAGCAAAACAAATATGACTTCTCGCCAGCAGTTGGCGCTGCACGGCGTCCGCTCAACATGTTGGCCAAGGACCCGGTATGAGGAAAACGTTGAGTCGATACTTCTACTGGAATCGCTCTGAAAAACGTGACTAGGGCACGTGAGGGGCAATAATGAACGGAACTGCACTAGCGGGCAAAGTTGTTTTCAGTGTAAATCAAAGAAATGCGATAAATACTCAAATGTGTGCAAGGCTAGTGCTCCTCAAGAAATGCTAAATGTAAGGTCCAAGTATTCGTACACACTTTGTCCTCACTTACCGAACAACTTTGGTCCATCCATTCTACTCGTGAACATACTAGCGTACTTTACTAGTAGGATTACATTTCACATGTTTGCGTATTTATTCGACAGACTTGATTGGCTCCAAAGACAAAACACGTCTACTAGTGTGCAGTTTTGCTGCACTACTAACATGTGCCATAAGTATGGCAGAGTCGTTGTACGAGTGTGTCATCGAGTAGGTTGCAAAATAAAGTACGGGTAAAACCCGATTGTTCTACTAGTGCGCTGAATTGTGAGGACAAAAACTATTTAAGTCAATTTGGTTTGCTTTGAATAAATTCTGAAATGGCGACGCGCTGCTGACGATGCTCGGGCGTCTTTACGCCGTGCAAAGACGTACGCGGCGTCCGGCCGTCCTCCATTCATTTGAGAAAACGTGTCCTTGTGCCGGGCGACATTTATTTGAAAAGCTTTCCTGTTGGGCTGCTTGCTCATGAGCGGAAATGTGAGCCCGACCCAAAATGGATTTTGCAGACAAACGCCAATTTCGAGAACTGATTAACTAAAATAATGACACAATGAAGAAATAAATCTCAACTTTTTGGGGGGGGTCCTTGAATGCTTCAAATAAAGATATCAAATACAGGCAATTAGATTAACTTGACCAGAGGAAAGAAATGGGTTGATTGTTTGCCGATATTTGGGGTCGGAATGTTTAGATGGCATTATCTCTGTCTTCGTTGTGATGTAATTAAAAAAAAAAAACGTCAGCAAAATCAGCAACAAATGTCAACTGATTTTTGCCACTTTTGAAAGTGCAAATATCTGCCGATTAATCAGTTGGGCCGATTAGAATACGACTGTTGCCCTTTTTCTGCAGTAGCTTGACTTCTCGCATCAATGACCCCGCCCCCCACCCTTACAAACGCATTTGTGTCTTGACATATAAGTGTCCCAAACAAGTTTATCGGCCGGTGATTGGAGCTTTTTTTTTTTTTTTGGGGCTTTGACTTGCGAACGCATACCAGCGCTGAATGGTGGCAGTGAGCGAACGCAAGTTTGCTCTCCACAGACAGACTAGTGAATAGATTCGGTAGTTGCAGTTTTCTAATACTTTGAGATAATATCTATATATATATATTTGATGTTTCAACACATCAACACAACATACAATAGTCATAGGCATTTGGTCTTTATCCTCGGCAAAGAACAACTAATATACTCACACGCCGTTGTGGTTCAAGCCTTAATGACTCGATTATAGTGCCCCCCGGTGGCCAAGTCGCACATAACAGAAAGAATCACAACTCATGATGGACAAATTGTTTTCTTCTTTACGTTCTATTGACATAAGTTATTTCAGCGAGTGAGACAATGAGAACAAACGCACACCAGGGACGGACGAGCAAAGACTCTCCATAGCTTCCACCAACGACCCAGACTAAATTTAGCTCCTCCCAGCATTCAAAGACCTTCAAACAGTCGCACATCAAAATATTTTTAGCACACATTCCTGAGTAAGCGTTTCAAGTTCGGGAAAAAGCTCCAAAACGCAGCAGGAGGCCAAGTTTGCTCAAATGGACCGGTGCGCCACGACATTCAAATATTTGGAATTAATGAAGCAATTATTTCATAGAATTAAAAATAAACATGACATGCATTTCCAATGGTTTGTTGACCTTTTATGTTGGTGATTTACAATGAATCAATTAATGAGCAAACCAATTTCTTAATGAGAGAAAAACATTAGAATGAGTGCTTTAAAATTGATTGTTATTTTTATTGAATAACCCAATAACTTTTGGGGTTGTTTTGCTCCCAAAAAATGGAATGTTTGCACAACAGCAAAAACAAAAAAGAAGAACAAAATGAAAAAAAATAATTCAATTAAAAGAAAAAAAAAAGGTGTCAAATTGACTCAAGTTGCACTTGGCTCCGTTTTGAGCCATAATTGGGTTATTTCTTTAGGGTATGTTAAACGTACAATAGTTGATTCTAATTATGAATAATTATTATAAGCAATAATAATTCATTTAGTGATACAAGCTCAATTCCATTGAAGTTGGGACGCTGCGTTAAACATAAACTCAAAAAAAAAAAGAAATGAGGAGTCATCCAAAACAAAAAAGTATCAACATAAAATTAGCATCAAGTTGAGAAAAGGAAGGAACAAGTGAAAATGAGCAAGAAAAATTAACGCGTTGCAGGACAAACGTCAACGGTGTGGCGTTTAGAAAACAACGTCCCAACTTCAACGCAATTGGGTTAGAATTAGTGACAGCGTTTGCTGCCCAAAATGGATTCCGCTTCTTTGCTGTAATCGTTGCCATGACGTCGCCGTCGTGGAGCAGCAGAAAGCTTTGCCTGTCCGCCATGTTTGGGCCGGCGATGAGGAATGCGGGGGGGCCTCGCCGTACCAGCCGGCCAGCCGGCGGCATGTGGGACGGGGAAGGGGTTGCTCGGGCTTGCTTGCTTTCGGGCGGATGGACGGACGCCCTGAATCAACGCAGCGCTTGGTCGTTTGTGAGCAAGCGCCGATGAACTTTACAACGCCGTCGCCAAAGACCAGATGGCGGCCCACGTGCTTCCACGCCGCACCGAACCGCTCCGCCAAGTCACTGCCAACATCCGACGGGCCGAAGAGGCACCGACGACCGTCCTGATGTTGTTTCCAAGCACACGCAATTCCGATTTCAACCGTTTCTGTCGGCCATCAACAAAAACGCCAAACCAGTCGGTGACAGAAAACACGTCGCCAGTGCCTGCCTTGGAGGTGGTTGCCTTTAAATTTGGAGTTCAAGCTTTTTTTTTCTTTGTTTTTAACAGCGTATTGAAGTTTTCATGGTTTAGACCATAATAATAAGTTATCATTTTAGGGGGCCTTCGGTTCTTGACAGTCAAGTGCGGGACTGTAAACAGTTTCAAGGAACAAGTATGCCAGCTCAATCGTTTGCTAGCTTGGTTTTGTAAATCGTAAATAAAAGTGTGCTGATGCGCATCACACTTTCTATACGTTCATGGAAGAGCGGGACTTGGTAACCATGGAAACCATGAAGAGTCACTGCAAGCTGATGCTCGACTTTAAAAAAAAAAAAAAAAAAGAAGTGCGGGAGGGCATCAATATGCCCTCTAACAACCTCCAGCACAAGAACAGTCTGCTAAAATGGACGCCGGACACGCGCAAAACAAGCCAAAGACGGAAAGACGTGCCTGTCGTCGGGGATGGGGGGGTGTTGTGTGAGTAAGTGAGTGTGTGCGTGTGTGTGGGGGGGGGGGGGGTTCACAACACCGAGCGAGTCCGCTTCACACATGTTCTGACCTGTCATCCCCATGTCAAGACGGCCCTCACATCCCCCGCTGGGTTCGACGCAAAAGTTTCAGCGCCGCCCTCGAAAAAAAAAAAGTGCGACAGAGGAAGCGCTCGACGAAGGCCTCGCTGATGGCGCGCGTGCACGCGCTCCGATCGCCGTCCGCGCTACTACACACCCACCAGTGCTCACGCCCCGACGCGCGCATGGCGACAAATAAACACGAATCACCGCCCCCCCCCCCTCACGTTCACGCGCGGAAAAGCAGCAAAGGCGACCGAAGAGCTGCAAGACGAGACAAGTCGCCCTCTTTTTTTCCCGCTTTTCTCGCTCTTCAGGAAGGCAAGCAGGCAGACAAGACAAGAAGAAAAAGAAAGAAGAGAAGAGAACGCACCTCGGAAAGCCTCCTGCTGCATCTTTGCTGTGATGTGTTCTCTACCCGCGATCCTCTCGCTCTCTCCCTCCCTCCCCCGTCTGTGGTTGAGCGAGGAAGGGAGGGAAGGCGAGAGAAAGAGAGAGAGAGAGGGGGGGGGGGGAGTACACAGGCGGTGTATGAAGACAGGAAGAGCGATTCCCACACTCCAACTTGCCCTATCTCCTTCCCTCCTCTCCCTCCTTCTCCAGGTTTTACCAAAAACGCAGCACTTGGAGTGTTTTCCCCAATTCCCCCTTTGCAAGTGAATCCCCCACAACCTCCTCACCCCCCCCCCCCCAAACTGAATCCAATCTTCTTTTTATTTGGAAGTGTTGCTGCCTTTATCCCTGCACACGCACACACACACACACACGCACACGCACACACACACTACTTTCTATACACAAAGCCAAACGATAGGGCAAGGGAGGGAGCGGCAGAGCGGGCCGCGAGGACGCCATTTAAGCAGTTTGTCACACGCATGGCGAGTCCCCAAAATGGCCGAAAACAAACAGGAACGGAGCCAAGTTGCAAAGACCCCGGGCACGAGGACGGAGGGCCGGACGGAATGAAAGGCAGACAGAGGGAAGGAGAGAGAGCAAGAGAGAGACAAAATGGCAGACATGAATGCGCTTGTGAGGCCAATCGCAAGTTGGAGAAGACGCAGCTCGTTTTCGCTTTGTGCTCTCGTATTGAAAAGCTTCAGCAGCCCAAAATTCAAAGAATTTCCGCGATGCTCCAAATATTTGGTGTCATTAAAAACGCGACGTAACTAATTGGTGACGAGAGCTGGAGAACACGTCATGCACGCAATCAATTTCTCGCCAACTGATGTTAGAGGACTACACTTTTAACGCAACATGAAAACGCACAACAACAAAGAAAATAACGTACAGGTCAGTTTAACTGAAGCAAAATCGTGTCAGAACGAGAACTTGGTGCGGTCGTAGTCAAAGTCCGCCAGGTCCGAAATTTGCCGTCGTTGTTCGCTGGCTGGCACTGTTGCTCAATCGACAAACATTTGAGCACGTTTCCTGACGACGTCGCTTTTGTGTCGGTGGAGGCAACATTAGCTTAGCAACGGCAAACGGATGTTTACACATCTCTCAAACGTATTTTTTTTTTGGGGTGGTCAAGCCCTTCTCAATCGGAAGAGGTTTAAGAAGGACACCATGAAAACCTTCCAAAGCACCGGCAAGGTTTTTTTTTTTATGCCGCAAAAACAACACAGAAACGATGACACCTTGCCCAAATGAGTCACTTCAATATTTTTGATCCGCAATTAAAAAAAAATATATATATTCCAGCAACTTACTGGTAAGTAGAAGAAATTCTTCTTTGTGTCTGCAAGTCTATATCATGGGGTGCTGCCTCCCAGTGGCCAAGGCGGGCACGGCAGAAGGAGCAGCACACTCAATTGGATTGCAGCATCAAATCAAAATCCAAATGTGATCCGAAGCAGGTGTGGGATTTTTTTTTTAATTGTAATTTTCTTTAACGAAAAAAGAATCCGAGCTGTCGTCGGTAAACGTTCAACGTGTTGCCGTCACGCTCCTGTATTTGAGCACCGCAACTCCACCAAGTGAGTCCCAACACCAGCCACTCGCTCGCTCGCCCTTTCCCTCTCACTCCCTTTCATCGCTCTCTCGCTCCCTTCTCACCCTCACTGTGAGTCGCCACGCTGGTCGCCATGGCAACGGCGCCGGGATTGGGTGTCATTCCTGTGACCTCTGTGGCGGCTCTCGGGAGTTGGAGGACAAACTTTTTTTTTCTAAAGATGAAGCCCCCACCCCTGCAGCCCAACACCGCCACCTCATTCGCTCCAGCTGCAGTCTCACATGACAAAGAATTACATCTGGAGCCAACAAAAGAAAGCAAAAAGTTTGGAAGAAGCAGCGTGCCCGGTGGCAAAGACAATAGCTTTAGTGTGCGTGTGTGCACTGAATGCACACACGCGCTCGCCATCAGCTGCGTCATTCAGAGCACCCTGTCGTCCGGCCGCCGCTATTCATGGCTCTTAGGCCTTAAGGTGATCACGGCTTTTCATTCTGTGCTACCAAGCGACATCTGAACGGCGGAAGGAAAAACAAACCCGCCGTCACCCCCCACCACGAAGAAAAAAAAGGAAGCCATCTTCTCTCGTCAAGGTCGCACCATAAATTGAAACGGTTCTGTGAATCAAATTGACGCTGAGTAGAAATTCCCGAGAAAAAAGGAGGCTTGGGTTAAAATATTAAAAAATGCCCGCTTAAATGAGGAAAAGCGAGCAAAAGCGCATTTAAGCCAACTGAAGCTTCTTTTTGTTTTTCTTCTTCCAAAGCAGCACACTGCTCAAGTCGTTACGGGCGTGAGGTTCCACCTCCAATTCTCAGTTCAAGGAAACAACCAGAATCATGTCAATAAGCCATCAATTGCTCCGCCCAGGCTGGGTGAAGATCTGCCAAGTTTAAGCAACGCTGCTGCCTAAAACACAATCATGTCCTCGTGCAAAGGTAAGCAGAGCTGCATGGAATTTGACAGCTTGTTGCCGTAGCGCTGCTTCCGCAAAGGAAGACAGAATCGATGCGATCTTTACTGTCCTGCGCAGACGCGTTTGAAGCGGTCTGCAACAAGGCGAGCGGCGGCGTCCTTGCTTGAGACAGGATCGCCTTCTCACAACGGGCAAGTTCAGCAGGACAACAAAAACAAAAAAATTGACCGTCGACCATTAATCTTCTCGGCTGGACGATTTAAGTGGCCCACATTAGCTTCATCGTTTTGATTTTTGACGTATTACAATAAAAGAAAAAGGTGATGACATTCAAACGCGACCCCCCCCCCCCCCCCCCACAAAGAAATCTGCCAACTTTTGCACTTTTTTTTCTCTGTTGTAAAGTGAAACCGACACAAAAGGAAAACACGAAGTCAAGCGTTCTGCCTGGAACTCATATCCTTTTTTGTTAGAATTTAATTTGGGGGGAGAAAAGTCGTTTTAGTCATTGTCTTGTTTATGATCTAATCGTCCGTTTAATGCGTCATCGGAATTCCAAATATCAAAAAGATTGGCATCGTCCTCAGAAAAATTGGTCTCAAGACACATTTTGCGGTGCCTACGACGAGTGGCCTATTAATAATCACGGCATGACGTCATGCACATTTTGGAGGTCAAAGCATTTCCTCATGTGAACGCCGCGATGGAGAGGAGGGGAGAAAAAAAAAAAAAAAGAGGAGATAATATAAAAATAGCACAGCGTGTAAACACATCTGGCCCAATTTTAGCGCTCGGATGGCGTTGGCTTCCAAGGAGAGGCGCTAAGAACATTTTGAAATGAATTGGGAACACAAATGTGCTTTTGAAGTTGTTGATTGGTCGCGGCACAAAGTTTGGCGTATCGCCTTTCGTTGGTTTGCCGGGCCAGCAATGAACGTGGCTCATTTGGAAATGGAGCTTGTGGGACGCATTTAGACGAAGGCCATAAATAGGCCGTCTGATGAGATCAGCTCACGTTAAGCCTTTTAAAAAAAAATATAAGAATGATCAGAATATTACTTGCTCATGCTCAGTCGCGCATGGCTGATCCAACGTTTTTCTGACCTCCTTCTCGATCTTCTCACAAGTGTCCAAAGAAGAATTTCACCTGACAAAATTTGGGCCTCATTAAAATGCCAAGTTGAGCAAATATTAAAGACTGTAAAACAATCAAATGTTCTGCCTGTAATTCATTTCTGTGTTGTTGTCAAAAAAAGTCATGAGATATTTGTTTTAAATCATCGGAAAATCAATCAATGATCACCGTTTGTTGCTCCCGCCCGCCCCCCAAAAAAGCCATAACGTTCGGTCGTTATATGGTCAACACATCCATCCATTCAACTTTTGTCGAATGTCGCTTTCTACAATTCCGAGAATTCAATAAAGCGAAGATGAATGTTTTTGGAACGTGGGAGAAAATGTGGGGGGGAGCCGGAGCGTCCGGAGAAAATCCACAAAAGCACAAACACGGCACAGGAGGGCCGGCGTCTCCAAATGCACGACCGTTGAAATGTAATCCAGGTGTGCGTGCTCACCACCGATCGGCCACAAAGAAGTCAGGCGAGTGACTCGCGTCGCTCGGCTTGCTGTCTGTCGTCCGTCTGCTGAAGGCTTCAGCACGTCAATCGCTTCCCAACATGCACACGACTCGCTCACCAGCTCGCAACTACTTTTTTTTCACCCCCAAAAAAGCAAGATGCCCCCCCCCGGCCCCCTCGGAGCACAAACGGCGTCAAAGTGAGCAGATGACGAAGCTGCACTCCAGCTGACTTGGGGGCACTTCACAAGTGGGAGGCGCCAAACCTTTGAAAGCCGCCAATGGCAGCGCGGCTGTTTGAGGCCGAGGCAGCTGTTTTTGCGGCCACAAAAATGTTTTCACACGCAGACGGACAACGGCGCTTTAACCGAAAGGCCACATTTGATTGGAGTCATTTTCAAGGTTTTTTTTTTTTTTGCATCATTAGTCCATAACATGGGTGGCACAGAGGACGAGTGGTTAGCACGTCCGCCTCACAGCATTTAATTCCGGCTTCAGCCTTCCTGTGTGGAGTTGGTATGTTCTCCCTGTGCATGCGTGGCTTTTCTCCGGGGACTTTGGTTTCCTCCCACGTTCCAAAAACACACAAAGACGGTTGGGAGCGACTCGAGCACGCCCGCGACCTTTGTGAGGAGAAGCGGAACAGATAATGTTCCAAAATATGCAATGCCTTTTTTTTTTTTTTTTAACCTTACAAAAAATCCATTTGACAAAGTAGCGGTTGGAAAAGGACATTTCTGCCTCATCGCTACTGAGTGCACTTCAGGGATATGACCAGTGGGTGGCAGTAATGCACCATCAAGCTGCTTTGCCAACCACCAGTAAAGGCCAAAGAAGAACAAAGACGACAATGCATGAGGTACACGAGTGCTTTGTGCTGCTTGCGTTTTTTTGTGATCATAGCAAGCAAATGTTATCGTGTCTTTGAATACACTCGCATGCAAATTCTATTATTAGAAACACAGAACAAAAATCACTCAGGCCAGACAGATATGGATTATTATTTTTTCTTTTTATGGCCGATTTGTGAAAAGAAAATTGCGAATCATGTTTGGCCTTGGCGCCGGAAGACGTTCCAAAATAGTTGTCGCTGCATGCGCACGTGCATTTTCTGACGTAGGCCGCTTCTTTTGAAGGCTAATGTTGTACGATGCGTTTGAAATGGATCGCCGCTGGTTTATTTCCAATTGGAACAACTGAGGGAGTGCCCCTCCCCCCTGCTAGTGAGAACAGGATGACCACATGAAGCTCTTCAACTCACTTCCACTTTGTTCCTCGCCACCCAAATAACGCAAGTACTTTTATTATGAACGAAGCTTCGGCCATTTGGGGCCACAAATCGTTTGAGATTTGAGATTGCCTAATGGGGACAAGTGCGGTCAATCGAATGAACAGATTGTTCCGGTCCAAAATGGCAAAATGCAAATGCTCACCTTTTTCGGCATCACTTGATGAGTTTGCATGCCGGACGGATGCTGCAGATGGCGGGCCTGACCTGCAAAAGCAACACAGGAAGCCTCGAATTAGATGCGACGAGCCGGCCCAAAAAGCCCGTCGACGACTTGCGCTCACGAAACAAAATCAGTCTGCGTTCGCAACGGAACCGAGACCAAATGGGAACAGAGCGTGCGCGCGTTGGGAAGGAAAGGCGGAAAATAACGCGGGAGGGGATGGGGTGGTGCGGAGGAGGGACAGGGGACGTCCGTCGGCTTTTTCCACTGCCTAAATCAAATTAATTAGCTCCTTCATCTCCAGGCAGCTACTCGGTCGGGCATGCTGGCAACGAGAGCGAGGAGGCAAAGACAGAGGACGTTGCTGAGCGGGGGAGAGGGGGGGGGTCATTCACGAGGACAGGCCGCGAAAGGGAGGGGCACAAAATGCTCCGTACGCACGCGCACGCACGGCTTGTTTTGCTTGGTGAGGAAGTGGCGGCGTGTATTTCCTGTTTGGAGACAGCGTGTACTTTTGCGGCTTTTCTTATCTTGTTCGCGACGCTCGGGGACGACAACAACAAAAGTCATTCAGCAAACTCACAACATTATTTTAATTTCAAGTGTCAGTATAACAAGCAAAATACGGTAACTTCGTGTTGACCAAAAATTTGGTTTTCATACTAAAAAGTCTCTTTCCTGTTTTCAAATTATGCGCGGTCTGAACGAAGGCCTGACCAATCTGGTTTACAATATTTGGCAAAAGATGAAAAAATGAATGAAATAAATATTACAAACAGTTCTGTTTTTTTTACCTCTAAATTGTTCTTTGGTATTTGTTCGACATTACCACAGAGAGAAAAATGGCCAAGTTTTTACTGATGTTTTTTTTCCCATTTGTAATACATGAAAAGTTGTACAATTTTTCCAGCTGAGGCAATCCTTGGAAGAACATACCTCTGGTCAAGAGTTTCCAACCTAAATCAATTGCTGCTTTTGCAAATGGAATAGCCTTCTGCCAAACAAAAGTCAAAAGGATTCTGGGAATGAAACATTGAAAGTCGCTAAACGTAGCAAACAAATCGCTGAGTTGCCAACACTCGTGCTCTGTTTACAGCCATGTTGTAATTTGTATTTGAGTGGCGGATTAGAGAGCACCGTCAACCCTCCGACAACGTGTCAAATTTGGACACATATTGGCAGTTGAAGCGACACAGACTCAGACTCGAGCCGAAAAGGCGCATCAAACGTAATATCCGACAAATGACGTCATTGGGAAAGAATGCCTTCAAATTGATGAACCTTTAGATAGCGGCGCAGGATTAAAAAAAAAATGAAAGAGTGGACAACAGATGACAGCGGGCGGCGCTGGGCTGACGTCACCCCAAAATAAAAAGTTGCAGAACAGGACAAGCTCTGGAACTGCAAAAAAAAGGTGGGCAGCCTAAAATGCTTAATGGAAGAAAGTGTTTAAAAAATGTATGGCCTTATAAGTCGCCACCAAAATGTATATGGACATCTGCACTCATGCCCACTTTAAGCTCTGAAAATATCAGGACAATTTGGGGATTTCAAAGTGGAAGGGACATGAAAGAGGACTTCGATGAAAACGCCAGGAAAAAGATGGCGCTCTTCGTGCGAGGCGGGAACGCCCACCTAGACACCTAGCTCGTTTGATCCGTGCGGGTCGTCTTGACGCTGTGAAGATGGCGATGACAAGCTGTCTGGAAGTGTCGATCTCTCTCGAATGAAAGGGGTGAGCCAAAAGCCAAGCTCAAGCTTGCGTTGCGTTTGATTGCGAAATGTGGCCCAAGGCAAAACATGCCAATTTGTCATTTGCTGGATCTTGAAGACGTGGCAACAGTGCCATCTTGCGTCTATCCAAAGGTAGTGACGAGAGCAGAGTTGACTTCCAAACACGAACAAATGTGATGCTCATCCTCGTGATTTGGTGCTCAAAATGGTGATTATTGACAAGTACTGTCTGCTCTTTTTTGGGGATCTTCACGACATGCTTGCGACTCGCTTGTATGCATCAATGATCGCGATTGTAGTTTGTCACGATTTCATTGCGGGCCATCGAGTACTTTTATTCAGTGAGCCGTTTTTCCATTTTGGAAAAAAGCAAATGAGCAATATCATCAACAGTTCAAGCGTCACCATTTGGCCCCACCCGCAAGTGGTGCAAAGTCCATTCAACACTCGCTTCACGTGGAGCAATTGGAGAAACCGCTCATTGCCACGCCCATATTTGATTGTTTCTCGCGACATATTACAATTTGGACAAAACGTGTCTCTTGCACTTGAAGTGTTCGCCATAAAGCTATCATGAGCGCCAATGCAGATGAAAATGCATTAAAGTCCGTAAAACCAAAATATTGGGGTGATCGTAATTAATATTTGCAGCGTTTCAAGGTGGCTAAGTATAGATGTGTGCATGTGAATTAAATTGATCACCGTTTAATGACATTGAGTGACATTAAGTTTTCTCGATGGAGAGGAAAACACATAACGGCCATAAAATACAAACTATTCATTTTAATATTTCTGTAGGTTGAAGTGGGCATGAGTCGAAATGTGTACATACATTTTAGTGACCCTTGGTCAGTTTTCCGACATTAAGTGATGCTCCACTTTTTCTCAATACGCACGGAAAATTCTTAACGGAGGACAAGACCAAGATGGACAATTTTTCACTCACAAGCTCAGTTTCAATATTTTTGGACTGTCCCCAAATGGGTTCAGAAAAGAGAGGGTGATGTCGAAAGAAAACAAAGTCACTCATTTTGTTATGAAACACGTCCTGACGTGCAAGCGGAGAGAATACCAGGCATGAAAAACATGATTTTTATACCACTTGTTCTAATTGCATAACAGTCTGCCTGAGGCCTTCGAAATCAATATAAATCCGATGCAATACAATTGTTACGACTATTATTAATCCCAGGGCCCAACCAAGAAAACCAACCTTAAGTCACTTGAGTTCTGCTAATTACGATGTTTTCATTTGTACCCCAATTTTACGTTTTAAAGGTCATCTCTCAACACGCTCACAATGTGGCAAAGAGCGCCTGCTCACTACGCGCATGCGTAGTTCTCGCAAGAGTCGTGACGACTTCCCTATTTGGATTGGATCACAAAGACAACATGAAACGATTGCACAATGACGTCACGTCGACGAACAACGACGCTCGCAAGACGGACATTTAAACAGACACGATGACGCACGGGAATCCGACAATGCGTAGTCGTGCCCACGCGGCGCGCGGGCGTGTGCGACGTACCCTTGATGGAGGACGAGGAGGTTCCAGCGTCAGCAGTGACCGGGGAGCATGAGAACGGAGCTTTTCTTCACACGACATTGAAAAGGCACATTTTCCTTCCAATGTCCGCCTTCGTGCTTCGACCGTTTTGGAACAGCAGAGGGCGCAAGTTTGCACTTGAAGCACCGCCCATTTCCTTTGTCGTCACTCCTCAATGCGCAACTGCCAGACATTGCTGTAGTTTGGAAAGAGAAAGACAGGGGGCGCTAGTCGAGCAATAAATTGTGCGTTGTAATGTCGCTGTAGTCAGTGACGTTTTCTTCCTCGAGTGAGTTATCCAAATGCAGACGTTTGATGATTTCTTTTGAAAGGCAAGCAGGGGGATGGCATGCAAAGAAGCAAGGCTATCAGAAGGCTAGGAATCAAGGGAAGAAGGATGTTGGCGTTGAGGACGAAGGAATTAAGGATGCATATGTAAAATATTGGTAGAATCATAGTTAGGAAACTGGTGGGTTTTGTACCAAAGATGAAATAATAATGGTATGTGAAGGAAAAATGAGTAACCTTCATAGTAACACTAAGCCCATCATGAAAGCAAACCGGAAGTCAGGCTACAAACCCGTGTCGGAAATGATGACATGAAACAGTTATTGTCATGCACAAGTGCAAATGTAATTCGGGCAAACCGTGTCCGCTCGGCCTGCCCCTGCGCGACGATCTTGCACTGCTGCATCGCTGCAATGGAAAGAAAAAACATCCAATCTGAACTTTTCAAAACAATTGTTGCAAACATCCAGCTCCCAAAAGATTATGACAAACAAGTGATGCTGGGACAAGTGTCTTTATTAAAATTGAGGAACAACTGACAATTGAAGATTGCCAACGTTTATGCACACAAGAAGAGCTGAACTGTACTTTGTCTTTCTTATAACAGAATCGAGGCATTCACAAGCGCTTACAAAAATGTCAACATGGATTAAGCTCATTGAAACTCAATAAACGCAGAGTATATTTTAACGTTTCCAAAATTAGCCGTACACTATTTAAATTAGCTTTTTAAGAGAGCTGAATATGTGACTTGAAACAATGGTTTCAACCTGACATTCGCAACTGCAAACCATAACACTTCAAGTCCCCTTGCTTGCATGATTTCAAACCCAAATCTCAGACTCGAAACCCCAAACCAGGCTCGAACACTCACTGCTCTCTTCGAGACCCAAAATTGAATACTAACCTTTTCTTGACTTGTAATTTAAAAGCCTAGCCATGTCTTGAGACCTTAATTAATTCTATTTTAAATCCTTCAAGTTGAAAACGTACTTCAACCACCCACTTTGGAACGCAAAAACAATTCCGGAATAAATTCGGATTTGCGTGGAGCTGCTCGCATTGTTTAGGAAAGGTTTGAACAATGTCCAAGGAGGTCATTTTGAGTATTTACGAGCAGAAAGTAAAATAATAGAGTCAATATTTTGTCGTTACACACTTGGACATGTTGAGAATTTCAATTTTAACAGGCTAGAGGACCTACTTGCTTTCCTTTTGAGCATTTGTGTTTTTTGGGAGGCAAATGTGTTCCAATGTAAATGCTATTAAATGAGAACATTTATGCCAACCGCGCGTATTTAGCAATGCGTGGAAATTGAGAACAGGCACGCACGTCTAGGCAAGGCAGGCACATTTGCAACAATAGTCAACTAGCAAAATGGCTTCAGTCGTCGACAAGAATCCCGAACTCCTCAAAAACAGGCTCTCGCTAGTGCTTGTTCGACATATTCTTAAAACCTAAGTCAAACACGCCATTTGAATCCATGTCGTTTAAGTACACATCTTTCTAACCGGGGCATTAACGACGCCGTTATCGCCTGGGCTGCATTTTCCCTTCAGTCGGTCGTTTAAGTCCGCCATGTTGTAAACGCACCTAAACTAAGGCCCAGCTCTCGTCGAAGTCGCAAAATTGACAAACAAGAATATTATTAAATAGAAGACGTCGCCCTTTAACAACCTATGGCGACTTAAGTGAATCAAACGCGACGAGAAAAAAAAAGGAAAACCAGTCGAGGTAACAAAAGTAATGACGACAATTAAAAAAGGTGAAGCCGCGCGAAACTCAGTGACGAGGAAAGCCGAGCTCAAAACGTCACGATTAAAAACATTGCTGCGAGAAAACTAAAGTGATAAAAGAAAAGCTCAAATAGTATCGAAACATACACATACAATTTGAGGACGACGGCCAAAACGGAATTGCCTTGAGGCTAACCGTTTCTACAGCATTTCATCTAGCCATTTCAAATACAATACTTACATCTAGGCAACAATTCCAGTCATGCGATTAAAAGTTGAAGGTGAAAGCGATGAGAACAGTTACTGGCCAACAATTCGTTTCTTCACAGTTGAAAACACCTTTCAAAATGTAGGCCTGTGACCAAGTCTATTTTTTTTATTAAGTATAAAACAGATGAGTGCGGCCTTGAGTCTAATTAATAACGTGTGTAACATCTCAACCATAGCGGAGGAAGTCCATCCAAGTGACGACAATAAGCGAACATCGAAGGCTTCCCCGGATTTTCCTACTCGGCATGCCGCTTATCCAATGCGGCGTCGCGGCCTCCGCATTCAGGCGAGTCCGAGGCTTTCGATAAAGTCCCATGGATCCCAAAGTGGCGAAGATGGAAATCCCAAACGTCAACGTAGATGGAAAAAAAATGGAAACCAAATAGTCCCGTACACGTGTTTTGTTGTAACAATAAAGTGTGAGTGGACAAGAAGTGTCTGTTTAATCCCACTATTGACGGGCCTCACGCGTGAAGCTCCTTTCTTAGCGGCCAAGCTCACCCACAGCGATACCAAGCGGACAAACCACTTTTTTTCTTTTTTCTTGTTTGCTTCGAGGGAAGAAATCCACATCGGCTATCCTCGGCAAACATCGGAAACGGGGCGGGTTTTGTTGAAATTATTATAAGGAGGCCCAAATCTCGACCACGACTGGATAAAATGTCTTCCTACTTGACATTAACGAGAAAATGCACCAATCGGGTGCAGGTCATTTCCCATTTGCACATTCCAACGTTTGTCATACGCAGGCCTGCGTAATCGATTGAAAGGTGGCCAATAAGAATGTTTTTTAAGCATAGCAACGCCCGCCTTTTTTTGGGATTGGCTGGGAAACTAATCGCGCATGTTCATTGGCTTTAGGCGAGGCAGACTAATTTATTCAAAGGCTTGACTAATGTGACCAATGAACGTTCTTTTGCAGCCAGCAAAGTTCCGCCCACCGGAGTGTCAGTCCCTGTCTTGTTGACTGGTCGTCCCCGTAGCAGGCGCTCAGTCTATATAACGGCTCGCTGGGCGTTCAGTAGCTCAGAAGCGCTTAGAGCGCACCACAGTGCGTATCGGAAAAGGGGAAGGGACATGTTAGTCGTCTTTTAGCCCGGCTAAAAAGCACGTTGAGCGCCAAGTACAAAGACGACTGACAACAGAGGTTCCCTGGGATACTTTCCGGTCACCGTTGGTGGCCTGCTCGGGACCGCGGTGAATCCTTCGCGGCTGTTCCTGCTCACAAAGCGACGTGTCGAGGAAGGACGCGTCTTTTGAATAGACGGGATGCACGGACCGCCCTCCGGCGACAGCGCATGCCCCTTGCGCACGATCAAGAGAGTTCAGTTCGGCATCATCAGCCCAGATGAGCTTGTAGGTCTTGTGTCTGTCGGGGGGACGGGGTCATTTGTATTTCTGCATTGACAAATCATACACACGCCTTCCCCGATCTCGCGACTCATGTTGTACTTTGACATTTGTGGCAAAGGCTCGAGTTACAGTGAACAATGCTAGCCGTTAGCCTAGCCTAGCTCGCTGTTTCTAGGCTTAGGCTCCGGCTGACGAGCGAGAATGTTCGAGGAAGTTTCCAAACTTGAAGCACACCACTTGCAGTCATACTATTCATGTGATCTCTTGTTTTATCTTTTGCCAAGAATGAACGCAGTACCATTTTTTTGGGGCTTGTGGTCGCATTGAAATGAATGCATTAATACCAATAATGATGAATAAAAGTACATTGGAAAGAAGCCACTTATCAGTTTTTTTTTAAACCATCAAATTGATCCCAAACCAATTCATGCTCGATTACTACGTGACTAAGGTTGCACAATGAAGGATGGAGATTAAGCATTGCTTCCATGAATTCATTGTTGACTTGTGAAGATCTGGCAGTGATTCCACATGTTGTGTCTTTTAGAAACGAATGTCTGTAACAGAAGGGGGTATCAAATATCCTGAAACGACAGAAGGAGGTCGTCCGAAACTTGGTGGCCTTATGGACCCAAGGCAAGGAGTCATCGAGCGAAGTGGAAGATGTCAGACATGTGCAGGTACATTGTCATAATGGTGTCGTAACATATTTTGTGTGTACGAAACTTGGCTGACGTGGCTTTTGCGCTCCTTTCCAGGCAACATGACCGAATGCCCGGGACACTTTGGCCACATTGAACTGGCAAAGCCTGTTTTCCATGTCGGCTTTATTTCCAAGATAATGAAGGTTATGCGTTGCGTCTGCTTCTTTTGCTCCAAACTACTGGTGGATGCGGTAAGTATGCATCACCCCCCCCTTTTTTTTTTTTAATTATACTTGGGTAGGAATTTCTTTTCAATTTCAGGAACACAAAAATACTTTTACCCACAGAACAATCCAAAGATCAAAGACATCCTTGCCAAATCCAAAGGGCAACCCAGGAAGCGCTTGACGCACGTGTATGAGCTGTGCAAAGGCAAAAATATCTGCGAAGGAGGCGAGGAGATGGACAACAAATTTGGGATGGAGCAGCAGGACACAGAGGAGGACATCACTAAGGAGAAGGTATTTGACAGGTGGCAAAGTACTGACCCACTGCATATAAATGTATTAAAAAATGGTAAATGACCAAAGCGCTAATTGAAATGATAGAATCTTTGTTGCTCTTTGTAGGGACACGGTGGCTGCGGGCGCTACCAACCTCGCATCAGACGCTCTGGCCTGGAGCTGTATGCCGAGTGGAAGCATGTGAACGAGGACTCGCAGGAGAAGAAGATCCTGCTGAGCCCCGAGCGCGTGCACGAGATCTTCAAGCGCATCTCTGATGAGGAGGACATCATCTTGGGCATGGATCCCAAGTTTGCGCGACCCGAATGGATGATCGTCACGGTACTGCCCGTGCCTCCGTTGGCTGTCAGGCCTGCTGTCGTCATGCAGGGTTCCGCTCGGAACCAGGTGAGACTGCTCAAGTATATACTGCGAACCCTGGCAAAAAAAAAAGTTGAATTGCCTGGGCCATTTAAATCAGAAATATAAATTATAATGCAAGATATTGTAGCATTCTGCACAGTACTTCATGATCTCATAATGTTGAATTAAATTCTATTGCACTTGAGATTTAGGACAGATTTATCACTATCACTTATCTGAATTTTATACTGCCAAATATCAGAATCGACATCGCGTCAAAAGAGTCCATATTGGTTGCACTTTGATTGAGGTCACAGCGAAATTAGATTTCCACACCTGATATGACGTAAATGTCTTGTGTTGTGCAGGATGACCTGACGCACAAGTTGGCCGACATTGTCAAAATCAACAACCAGCTGAGGCGAAACGAGCAAAGTGGCGCAGCCGCTCACGTCATCGCAGAGGACGTCAAGTTGCTCCAGTTCCACGTCGCCACCATGGTGGACAATGAGCTGCCCGGCCTGCCCAGAGTACGTTTGCGCACCCTTCCAAAACCGTGCAATTTGGAATCTTAACCCTTTTCCCATTTTTGTCCACCACTAACCTCCTTAGGCAATGCAAAAGTCTGGTCGCCCTCTGAAATCCATCAAACAGCGTCTGAAGGGCAAGGAAGGCAGAGTCCGAGGCAACCTGATGGGCAAACGTGTCGACTTCTCAGCGCGAACCGTCATCACCCCGGATCCAAATCTCCAAATCGATCAAGTGGGTGTCCCGCGATCTATTGCTGCCAACATGACCTTCCCGGAAATTGTTACGCCCTTTAACAACGACAGGTAAGCGACCATTTTCCAGGTGGAATATTGTGGAGGAATAATGTCACTTTTTGTGCTTGTTGTTAGACTGCAAGAACTGGTGCGGCGAGGCAACAGCCAGTACCCCGGAGCCAAATACATCATCCGTGATAATGGAGACAGAATTGACCTGCGATTTCACCCCAAGCCAAGTGACCTTCATTTGCAGATTGGCTACAAAGTGAGATTCAAGTGATCTAGAATAGCTGGAGAACAATACGCTTCAACGGCATCACCGAAACTGACTTTGAAGGCCTTCTTCTCCTAGGTGGAGAGACACATGTGTGATGGCGACATCATCATCTTTAACAGACAGCCCACCTTGCATAAAATGTCCATGATGGGTCACAGGGTTCGAATTTTGCCCTGGTCCACATTTCGACTCAACCTAAGGTATCATTTAGCCACGGTCTGTTTTTTGGTTTTTTTTTTCTCTCAGGGCCGTTACAATACCGATTTATTAATGGTCAACGAGGGCGATAACCAATATTTGGAGTTAGATATTCAATTTCAGTAAAATGGAAAATATTGATGTGGGGGGGGGGGTACCAACCGCCAACTTTGTTGAAATGTCTTTAAGCATTTACATTTCTAACAAAAAGTTCAGGGTGCTATCAAGGTTTTCAGAAAAAGTGAAATGAAACCTTCGATCAGTAACTTTTGTTCAGTAAATAATTGTCCAAAAATGTCAAACCACTGAAATGTTCAACTTTCACTTATCTTTGTTTCAAATTGGACAGTGATGGCAGTGGCTGTCCTTTGCCAATCGGTGTCAAAATGGCGGAGGTGAAAGTTGCCTTAACGTCCCCTGGCCGTTGTCTCCCTTCAGTGTCACCACCCCCTACAATGCCGACTTTGACGGCGACGAGATGAACCTCCATCTTCCGCAGTCTCTCGAGACAAGAGCCGAGATTCAAGAGCTGGCCATGGTGCCGCGTATGATCGTCACGCCCCAGTCCAACAGGCCCGTCATGGGCATCGTGCAGGACACTCTTACGGCCGTGCGCAAATTCACCAAGAGGGACGTCTTCTTAGAGCGGGTGCGGCGTCGGCGTGGCAGACTTGTATTCGTTTGGGCTTTTCAGATAATCACGCTCCTCCTCAACCGCAGGGCGAAGTCATGAACCTCCTCATGTTCCTCTCCACCTGGGACGGGAAGGTGCCCCAGCCAGCCATCCTCAAGCCTCGACCGCTGTGGACCGGCAAGCAGATCTTCAGCCTGATCATCCCCGGACACATCAACGTCATCCGCACGCACAGCACCCACCCGGACGACGAAGACAGTGGTCCTTATAAACACATCTCACCCGGTGACACCAAGGTATTCAAAGTCATCGTTTGCAAGTCAAAGAGACGACAAAAACGTGCGAGCATCCTTATGTTTGAGTATTTCCCTCTCAGGTTATCGTGGAAAACGGCGAGTTGATAATGGGCATCCTGTGCAAGAAGTCTCTCGGAACGTCGGCTGGTTCCCTCGTCCACATTTCCTACCTGGAAATGGGGCACGACATCACCAGACTGTTCTACTCCAACATCCAGACTGTGGTCAACAACTGGCTGCTCATTGAAGGTAACGCTGCTGCACCTTCAAACCGGATCGGCTGGGTTGGTCTTCAACTCAAAATGTTTTTGTTTTTTTCTTCTCAGGTCATTCCATCGGTATTGGTGACTCCATTGCTGATGCCAAGACTTACCTCGACATCCAGAACACGATCAAGAAAGCCAAACAGGATGTAATAGAAGTAAGCGTGACGCCCTTTTCAGCCCTTCTTACGCATCGAGCAAATGTTTAATTGTTACGGTTCGCCCGCCAGGTCATCGAGAAGGCCCACAACAACGAGCTGGAGCCGACGCCCGGCAACACGCTGAGGCAGACCTTTGAGAACCAGGTCAATCGGATCCTCAATGACGCTCGTGATAAAACGGGCTCCTCTGCTCAGAAGTCGCTGTCTGAATACAATAACTTCAAATCCATGGTGGTGGCCGGATCCAAGGGCTCAAAGATTAACATCTCGCAGGTAGAGCGGTCCCCGCTGGCCCCGAGAGGTGAAAGGTGGAATGAACCCCGTCCCGTCAACTCGATGTGACCTTGCTCTCCCAGGTCATTGCTGTGGTCGGGCAGCAGAACGTGGAGGGTAAACGAATCCCGTTTGGCTTCAAACACCGCACACTGCCTCACTTCATCAAAGACGATTACGGCCCCGAGAGCAGAGGCTTTGTGGAGAACTCCTACCTGGCTGGCCTGACGCCCACGGAGTTCTTCTTCCACGCCATGGGAGGCCGAGAGGGTCTGATCGACACGGCCGTCAAGACGGCTGAGACTGGTAAGCCGGACCTAAATGTAGGAGTGCAACAAGATTTCTTTTAGCCATAAAGGAGGGAATGCTTAATAACTTGACTGCACACGCTCCAAAAGCATCCCAAACTTCACACGAACGAAAATAGTCCAACCTCACGGTTGGGCCACTGAGCCGCACCGGCGCCTACGGATAATAAATTGGAAATAGTTTATTGTAATAGAGATGAATGTATTTGCTTGTTTATTAGAAACACATCGGAAGAGGACTTTGAAAAAAATAACCGCTTAGAAAGTTGCAATTTTGAAGGGGAAAAAGGTGATTAAGTTTCCAAATTCGGCCCAACTGCAAAGTGCACAGAAGCTTCAAATATTTGCTGCACTCTTCCAGGTTACATCCAGCGGCGTCTGATCAAGTCCATGGAGTCGGTGATGGTCAAGTACGACGGCACGGTGCGAAACTCCATCAACCAAGTGGTGCAGCTGCGTTACGGCGAGGATGGCCTGGCGGGGGAGAACGTCGAGTTCCAAAATATGGCCACGCTCAAACCGTCAAACAAAGCCTTTGAAAAGAAGTACGACTGCCTGACTTCATTTCATGAGAGGACTCGTCAACGAAATGTCCCGTCTGTCTAGGTTCAAGTTTGACTGCACCAACGAGCGAGCGCTGAGGCGAACGCTGCAGGAGGACGTCGTAAAAGACGTGATGACCAACGCCCACGTGCAAGGCACACTGGAGAGGGAGTTTGAGAAGATGAAGGAGGACAGGGAGAACCTCCGAACGATTTTCCCCACTGGCGACAGCAAGGTGCGTCCCTTCTCGTGCCGCTGCATCTTGGACCACCTTCATCCTTTCGCCGCAATTCCCTTCCTGCCCTACAGGTGGTGCTGCCGTGCAACTTGGCGAGAATGATTTGGAACGCTCAGAAGATATTCCGTATCAACACTCGGACTCCGACCGACCTCAATCCAATTCGGGTTGTTGAAGGTTTGTTGGAAAATTGTTTTCTATTCACTAAACGTTGCTGATGACTTGTAGCAGTCGTTGCAGCGTGCCTGGACTTGGTTGAAAGTTGGAGGTTAAGATTAACTGGCAAGCGACTTGTTCAGGTGTTCGGGAGCTGAGCAAGAAGTTGGTGATCGTGAATGGCGAAGATCGGCTCAGCAGGCAGGCCCAAGAGAACGCCACGCTTCTCTTCAACATCCACCTGCGCTCCACACTCTGCTCCAAGCGCATGACTGAGGAGTTCCGTCTCACCACCGAGGCTTTCGACTGGCTGCTGGGAGAGATTGAGACCAAATTCAACCATTCGATAGTGAGTCAACATTGTGCGGGTTTTTTTTCATTATACTTTGTTCTTATTTAATTTTGAGTTTTCTTTTTTAAATTTTGTTAAATGAACATTTTTTTTGGGGGGGGGGGGGGGGGAGGGTGCTACGTTTTATTTGTTTTCTTTCTTCCCAAAATGCTTCATTTGTAGTTTAGTATTTACCGTCTTCTCTGGGTCACTCCGGAGTAAAAGTCGAACCAGCTCAAAAATGCATCATGAGGTAGAAAAAAACCCCAGACCTAAGTCGCATATTTTTTGCATGTAGTTTATTTGACAAAATACTAGAAAAAAACAGACATTCCATGTTGGAAGGCAAGTTCTAACATTTATAAAAGAATAAATAACCGGCTGAATAGGTATAGGATATGCCATCCATTATCCGCCGCTCATCCGAGGTCGCAGCTTGAGCTGGGCAGCCCAGACTTGCCCCTCCCCGGCCACGTCTTCTCGCTCTTCTGAAGGCACCCCGAGCTGTTCGCAGGTAAGCCAGCAGACATAGTCCTCGGCCTGCTGCCGCCCGGAACGCCTCACCGGGAGCCACCTCATCTGGCTCCTCGACTCAAAGTCCCTCCCGGATGGCCGAGCTTCTCGAAAGGAGAGCCCGGACACTCGTTTCGGCCGCTAGTAACCCAAATCTTGGTCTTTCGGTCACGACACGCAGCTCGTGACCAAAGGTGAGGGTAGGAACGTAAATCGAGAACTTTGCCTTTTGGCTCGGCTCCTTTTTCGCCACGACAGACCGGTGCCGACTCCGCAGGTGTCGCAATAATTGCAGTTTTTCTTATTTTGGAAATGCAAAATACATTTTCAGTTAGGACTTTTTTTTATTTTGTTAAAAAAATGATTTTAAAATTTTAGTTTACTATATTAACCTCGGCGTTGCGCAGTTTCTTTTTCCCGGGTCTCGTCATTCATCCCACGTGCCCTTCTTTCAGGCCCATCCAGGTGAAATGGTTGGTGCTCTGGCTGCTCAGTCTCTTGGAGAACCAGCCACCCAGATGACCTTGAACACCTTCCACTACGCCGGTGTGTCGGCAAAGAACGTGACACTCGGCGTACCTCGTCTGAAGGAGTTGATCAACATTTCCAAGAAGCCCAAAACGCCCTCGCTGACTGTATTCCTGCTGGGCCAGGCCGCGAGGGATGCCGAGAGAGCCAAAGATATCCTCTGTCGCCTGGAGCACACCACACTGAGAAAGGTGAACCGAATGTGTCGCTTACTTCAGTAATCTCCAACCACGGAGAGCCCTCTCTCTCTCTCTCGTCAATTGTTCCGTCTTTAATTCATATCTTTATTGCTGTTAGCGTTGAGGGAACCAAAGTGTTAATTTATTTATTCAATTTTTTCCCCAACTAATCGGCCGATTAATCGTTCATCAGAATTTTATTCTACTAAATATCGGAATCGGCGTACTCCTCAAAAATATCATTCAAGCCCCGCTATTCCCGACGTTGGCTCAACGTGAACTTGCTAGCGCCGTTATTCTCAATTCAATGTCTTCAGAACTAACCCCCCAAATAATAAACATTTTGTTTCAGGTGACTGCCAACACTGCCATCTACTACGATCCCAATCCGCAAAACACAGTGGTGGCCGAGGACCAGGAGTGGGTGAACGTCTACTACGAGATGCCGGATTTCGACGTTACGCGCATTTCCCCGTGGCTACTCCGCATCGAACTCGACCGCAAGCACATGACCGATCGCAAGTTGACCATGGAGCAGATCGCAGAAAAGATCAACGCAGGTGCGTTTGCGCATTACGCTGAGCTGTACGCTGGCGATGGCCGCGTGGTTTGAACACCGGCTGTGCACGCTCCCAAAGGTTTCGGAGACGACCTGAACTGCATCTTTAATGACGACAACGCAGAGAAGCTCGTGTTGCGGATCCGAATCATGAAGAGTGACGAGAACAAGTTCCAGGAAGTGAGAAAGAATCTCCTGAATGGCAACACTCGCGAGTCATAATGTTCACCTCGCACGACTTTCTTGGCTAGGATGAAGAAGTGGTGGACAAAATGGATGACGACGTCTTCCTGAGGTGCATCGAGTCCAACATGCTGACGGACATGACGCTCCAAGGCATCGAGCAGATCAGCAAGGTGTACATGCACCTGCCTCAGACGGACAACAAGAAGAAGATCATCATCACAGAGGACGGCGAGTTCAAGGCACTGCAGGAGTGGATCCTCGAGACGGACGGAGTCAGCCTCATGAGGGTCCTGAGCGAAAAGGACGTCGATCCCGTCAGGACCACGTCCAACGACATTGTGGAGATCTTCACGGTACGTGCGGCCCAGCGGTTTATCCAAGTCAAATGAAGAAAGCGACAGAGTGCAATGGAATGCAAGTCTAGTTCACCGTCCCCTGTAATGTTGGCATTTGTGGTTCCCATGTAACATGGCGCTCTGATGCAGGTGCTTGGAATTGAGGCCGTGCGGAAGGCTCTGGAGAGGGAGTTGTATCATGTGATCTCCTTCGACGGCTCCTACGTCAACTACCGTCACTTGGCCCTGCTGTGCGACACCATGACGTGCCGCGGTCACCTGATGGCCATCACGCGTCACGGTATCAACCGGCAGGACACGGGGCCACTCATGAAATGTTCCTTTGAGGAGACGGTGAGAGCGCTGCCTCGTCTTTCCTGCAAACTGAGCCCCATTAACACCCATCTCCGCAGGTGGATGTGTTGATGGAGGCGTCGTCCCACGGAGAAAGTGATCCGATGAAGGGCGTGTCTGAGAACATCATGCTGGGCCAGCTCGCTCCTGCTGGGACGGGCTGCTTTGACCTGCTCCTGGATGCGGAAAAGTGCAAGTACGGCATGGAAATCCCAACTAACATACCTGGCATTAGCGTCGCCGGACGTAAGTGGAGATGACTCGGAGAGGATTTCTTTTGTTTGGCATGGCAACATTTCTGATGACTCTGTTTTCTTTTTAGCCACCGGAATGTTCTTTGGCTCTGTGCCAAGTCCCATGAGTGGCCGCTCCCCTGCCATGACACCTTGGAACACCGGAGCAACGCCGGCCCATGGTGCCTGGTCGCCCAGTGTTGGTGAGTGGATGCCTCCACCAAATTTCACTTTTTTTTTTTTCCCTTTGGTTGTGATTTGCTCTTTTGTGCTCTTGCTGAAACGTTACGCCTACTTTTGATGTTAGGCAAGGCTGCAATCTTGTAACAGCTCGGCTGCCAAAGAACTATGTTGAAATCTGAGAGACTTGTATGGGAGTAGGGTTGATATAATATAATTGCAATTTTGGAGATTGCAATTTCATGCGCCTATTTTTTCTTTTTTCCTCTAAAAGTCCTCTTACCATTTTCCCCCCCCCCCCCAAATTACACTCCGCGATGACTATATTTTGTGACCTTCCATTTCTCCTCCAGGAAGCGGCATGACTCCTGGGGCAGCTGGTTTCTCCCCGAGTGCAGCGTCGGACGCCAGCGGCTTCTCGCCGGGTTATTCCCCGGCTTGGTCGCCCACTCCTGGGTCCCCTGGATCCCCCGGACCTGCCAGCCCTTACATCCCATCTCCAGGTTAGTCAAACTCTAGAATGTTGGCTCTGAAGTGAGCTGAGGAAAAGCGATTGAATAAACGGAATTATAACTTTCCTTTCCAGGTGGCGCCATGTCACCTAACTACTCGCCCACGTCACCCGCCTACGAGCCTCGCTCTCCAGGCGGCTACACCCCCCAGAGCCCAGGCTACTCACCAACGTCGCCTTCCTATTCCCCGACGTCGCCATCTTACTCCCCAACCAGCCCCAATTACAGCCCGACATCTCCCTCCTATTCTCCCACCTCGCCCAGTTACTCCCCCACGTCTCCTTCTTACTCGCCCACATCGCCTTCGTACTCCCCGACGTCCCCCTCATATTCGCCCACCTCGCCGTCTTACTCGCCGACGTCTCCCTCCTACTCTCCGACGTCGCCCAGCTACAGTCCCACATCGCCCAGCTACAGCCCGACATCGCCAAGCTACTCCCCCACCTCCCCCTCCTACTCCCCCACCTCCCCCTCCTACTCCCCCACCTCCCCATCGTACTCCCCGACCTCGCCGTCTTATTCTCCCACATCTCCCTCCTACTCGCCGACGAGCCCCAGCTACAGCCCCACGTCACCCAACTACACGCCCACTTCACCTAGCTACTCCCCCACATCCCCCTCCTACTCTCCCACGTCTCCTTCCTACTCCCCGACCTCCCCCAACTACACACCGACCAGCCCCAACTACTCCCCCACCTCCCCCTCGTACTCTCCGACCTCGCCATCTTACTCGCCCTCCAGTCCGCGTTACACCCCGCAGTCGCCCACCTATACACCCAGCTCGCCCTCATACAGCCCCAGCTCCCCTTCCTATTCGCCCACCTCACCTAAATACACCCCGACCTCCCCCTCGTACAGTCCCAGTTCGCCGGAGTACACCCCAACCTCGCCCAAATACTCCCCAACGTCACCCAAGTACTCCCCCACCTCGCCCAAGTACTCCCCAACATCCCCAACTTACTCTCCAACAACGCCTAAATACAGCCCCACTTCGCCCACCTACTCCCCCACCTCCCCAACTTACACGCCCACCAGCCCCAAATACTCCCCCACCTCACCGACGTATTCGCCGACATCGCCCAAGTACTCGCCGACGTCGCCCACATACTCGCCGACCAGTCCCAAAGGTTCCACATACAGCCCCACCTCGCCCGGATACAGCCCCACCTCGCCCACCTACAGCCCGGCCATCAGCCCAGACGACAGTGACGAGGAAAACAACTGAGGGGCTGCGGAGAAGAAGTGGTTGAGGGTGGGCGGTGCCTGCAAACCCCTCCCCTTTTTCACCATCTGACCGGTTTGCTTTCCCAAATACCGGAGTTAAAACTTTTATTTGAAAGATACAACTTTGCCTGAAAATTCTTGGGGGGGGGGGGGGGGTATCTGCCATTTTCAGTTTTATAAATGCCCTCCCATCAGGTGACGAGGAAAAGGAGAGCCGTTTTGTTTTCTTTTTTTAATCGTTGTAGTTCACTGCATTCAGCCTCTGAAATGTTGGGCATCAAGATATTCTGGAAAGGCCGACGTTTTGCCAAACAAGCATTGTAATTTGCTCCGGCAATGAATGGAGGTACGGTTCACCCTCCTACTGACAGCCCCCCCCAACCCCCCTTTTTATTTTTTTTTGTTTTGTTTTGGTTCTGGGCTTGTATGACACCAGACCGAGACTCTCTCACCGTTCATCATGCATCCTTCCCGCTTTATCCTCCACACGACAAAGACTGAATGATGTCTTAAATGGCCACCAGCACGCTCCCATCCTCTGGCATCTTGGAGAGCCTTGCATCAAAGACAAAAAAAAGAAAACACCAAACAAACAAAAAAACAGTTATTCCCTTAATGCGGGGATTTTTTTTTCTTTAATTTTGACATGATGAAGAAATGGGCGGTGCTCTGTGCATCACTAACATGGGGGCTGTTTAACATGTTAGGTTGAAATCGTTCCACACCTGGCGGGGTCGACTTAATGTTCGCCCTGTTTTTGTTCAAATCATTTTGACTCTTCCATTTATTTAAAGACAGAAGGTTTAACTACTATTCCGTGTGAATCCAATTTTTGTCTTTTTGCTTTTTTCGCCCGTTTGTTCATATGGACGAAGACACGTACACCGGAAGGAAGTCTCCAAAGTTGTGAGCCAACACGGTCGTCTTGATTAAGCTGCCGTGCGAGAAGTGGCTTCAATATGACTGTTTTTCCACATAAATGCTCTCATTCTTTTAACAAGTATGACTTCCTTACCGTTTGCGCTCTTCAGCCGCTGTTATTTTTCTTGGCTGAGTCTGGATTCTGTCTGCTGTGATAGTCCTGAAAAGAATAAATGTAAGCGCTGATTATTGTTGCTTTCCTACTCGCAAAAATTGGAGAGGATGCCTTTTCCTAATTAAGCAAGCTGTTTTTTGTTTTGTTTTTTTCACTTGGTAAACTTGTGCGTCCAAATAACTCACCTTGTCGGGGTCGCTGTCTGATGTGTTCACAGTTTGTACGAACAAGCGTCCGTGGGCAAGACAGTGCTTCATGCGGAGAAAAGAAAGAAGTAAATGTACCACGATAGAGAAATAATTTCACAATCTCATTGTATTGTTTTTTTGACATGGGGAAAAAAATAAACTTTTTACTACAACTGTGGATGTTTTTTTAGTCACAGCTGATTGATGCGGACATGTACAAAAAGGGCCATTCCATATTTGGGCTTCAAAATGTATATTTACTAAATATCTGGATGATAATAATATTTACTCATTAATTCATGCATACTAATTATCTAAAAAAATGCTATATAATTACTGTAAACTTGTATAATGATTCCGATTTACTGATGAATTAGGTTTCATTCATTTATATATACACTCGAGCTCGAAAGTTAAATGGCTGGACGTGCTGGATTTTGTTTGTAACATTAAGGCTAACCTACACGTGGACGGCTGGTTAGCACGATGGCCTCACGTGTAAGCGGTGCAGGGTTCAATTCCAGCTCCGTCTCCGGCCCGCCTGAGCAGCTGGGAATGACTACAGCATGCCTGCGACACTCTTGAGGAAAAGCGGAACACATAATAGATGGATGATTGTCACTTGGTTGCCATCATTTTTTTGTGTCCAATTGACTTCATATCACACCTTCTTGTTTTGGTGTGTTATGAAATCAGTTTACATTATACCGCAAAACAACAAGCACACATGTATTTGTACAACTTTGTTTACACAACAGCACCCTGGACGACACAATAGCCTCTCGGTGCACAGGTCGAGGGTTCGATCCCACCTCCCTGTGTGGAGTTTGCAAGTTCTCCCCGTGCCTACGTGGGTTTCTTCCGGGTACTCCGATTTCCTCCCACATTCCAAAAACATGCACAGCAGGTTGATTGAACACTGTAAATTGTCCCTAGGTGAGTGTGAGCGTCAATGCTCGTTTGTCTTTGTGTGGATGAAGACGGCTTGGATGGGGTCCAGCACGCCCACGATCCTCATGGGTCGTAGCGGTTCAGATAATGGATGGATGCATTTTCAACAGTTTTTCAAAAACATTTTTGGGTGTAAAATAGTAACAGTGAAAAGTCACACCCAATTGTAAATTCAACATTTTTTTCTTCTTGCACAGTTTGTTTCACACGTGTGACAACATTGATTGCCACAGCAAGGGAAAACGAACATGTTGCTTACCCGCCATCATTTTTTTTTTCTCTTTCAAACAACGCAGGCATGGCCAAACTACGGCCCAGGGGCCGCATGCTAGTTAAACTTTTTAAACACGTTGAATGTTTTAACCGAGTCTGCGGAACTTGAAAAAAATTTAAATGAATAACCCTTTATTTTCTAAATACTGTGGCGTGTCAAAGACATATTCTGTTGAAATGCTTTTGTTCACTTTCATTTAAAATGAAATGTTTTGTTTTTTTCTCCGATCAGGTGAGGTTACCAAAACACTCCATCCATCTGCTCCTGGTCCGGCCCCTCTGTCAAATTTTAGAACCCATTGTGGCCCGCCAATAAAAAAAGTTTGCCCACCCTTGATATAACGGGTGTCCGGAATCAAACCCTGCACGTCCGACCTGTGAGCCCATCGTGCTAAACATTAGTGTTCGGGTTAATTTATTACATGATATAAATGTGTAACATTAAACATACAATTCCATGTATGCACCTATGCCTTTAAAAAAAAAAAACTTAGCTAGTGCCTGCAACAGCTAAACCAAAGCAAAGTGAAAATGTCGTTGCATATTAACACCCGTGTTTAAGACGCCCCTTGATTTGGGATCCTTTTTGGGGGATATTCTTAATGGATTTTACGATACTAATTACTGTCCACGGTATAAAACATCACAAGCATCAAATGAGCATGAATCAAATTCTAAACAAGACTTGAAGATTTAATTGCAGAAGAGAATTTGCACACTCGTGTGGAGACCTTTGGGTCACTTTGTTGACTTTTTGGACAAAGCTTTGACAACTCCAGCCCAAGAAGAAGTTCTGAAGGCCTCCAATGTGAATGGGAGCTCTTTGGGCGAGGAAATATTCAGAAATACTCAAAGCAATGAGCATGGCAAGTTGTTGAAATGTTTTCCAGCCCAGTCAGGACTTGCGATACCGATGTCCTCGGTACCTCAAGACAGATTTTTCATTTGGCTGAAGATTTTTAGCCCTTGGAGAGCTGTGCCGCAGGTCGTCAACTGCACCCTAAAATAAGATCATTATGTGTTTTAGACTTTACACGGTTAAAGACGCTCCAAAAAGACAAATGGACAGCTATTCATGCATTTCAACTCACATCAAACTCTTTCAAGAGCTGATCAGCTCGTTCCAGAGGCACAAAATCAGCCACCGAATGACAATATCTTTGGTCATGTTGACAGACGGGTTGCTCAGAGCCTGAACAAAAAAACAGAAAGTAAGCAAACTAAAGAAAACAAATATTTTGTCTCAGACGAAGCAAACGACTGCAAGCAATGTGAGCCTGCTGTCGTGCACACCAAAAAATATATGTCATTCGACAAAAAAACAAAAAATATATATCATTCAAACATACAAACAAAACTTGTGTTTTGTTTTTCTCCTCTACCTTTCGCAGTCCACCAGTTGACCGCCTTGAGTGGTTGGGCACAATTAAATGGAGATTTAATCACCGCTGAGTTGAAATCAAAACAGTCGCTTCTCGGGACACTCGCGCCACACAAACAAATTGAAGAGGTTGGAGGGGTGTTTACTCTACTGAATATGAAATACATATATATATATACATACATATATATACACATATATATACATGTATATATATATATATATATATATATATATATACACATATATATACATGTATATATATATACATATATATATACATATACATATATATATACATATACATATATATATATATATATATATATATATATAAGGTTGGACAGTCACAAAAAAATTGGAATGCAAGGAGACATTGTTCTGAGGAAACAAAAGAAATATATTGTTCGAAGAAAGACATGAGGAGACGTCCTGATAATTTTATCAGAAAAAAGTAATAACGTGGCAAGAAAAGTGATCTTGTTCCAAAAAGTTGGAACGACACAGGAAGCAGTCATATTAACGCAAAAGAAAAATCGAGGTAAATATGGTAATGATGCGACGAGTCGGCTACTTCCAGAAAAGACGGAAATGTTGGAAGAAAAAATGGATTGAATGTGTCGGGGTTCGCCGGTAGGCGGGAAGGGGGTGGACCCAAAAGGCAAGGAAGCAGGGAATGGTGTAACGTAAAGGGAATTTATTGAGTGGCTCAAATAAGGACAAAACAACGTGGCTGGGTGCAAAATAACAAAAGAAAACTAAACGTGACTAAACTGCGGCAAACTGAAGGAAAAAACCAAAACACTGACATGACCGACACGGATCATGACAGAATGCTTCTTCTTTGTGTTGCACAAAGCCTACAAAACGCATAATGAGTTTGGAATGTTTTTCTATCCGATGTTTTAGCAAAGGCAAATTTTTAATCCATAGCGATCATATGTCAATTGCAATTCATATTGATTTGGAATTATCGTTTCTAGGGTCGGTTGCTACGTTACAAGTAAAAGTCTTCATGTTCGAAAAAGTCGGATTGTTCCAAGGAAAGGTCGTCATGTTAGCACAAAACATCATAGTGGTGTGAGGAAAGGTCGCATGGAATGTTACGAGAAAAAGTTGGAATGTTTGAAAAAGTCGCGTCATTCCCAACAGAAAAAGTGGACGCAAAATTGTCCAAAAAACATATTGCAATCTTATGCAAAAAGTTGCAAAAGGTCGGAATGTTACAAGCAAACATTTCCACTCAAAAATGCTTCATGTCGAAAAAGTGAGGAAAAAATACTCAGCTCTTTGTTGCTTGGCTTCAGGTGGAGATTCTGCCTCATGTTCAAGCAGTTTTTCAAGAACTGGAACTGAGCAAAGTGGAAAAGAAAAACAAAAAAACGCATTGACGGAAATGGTCAAAATACACAAAGTGGAAGTTTGTCATGTCACTTTTAGAAATAAAATGGCATTCTTTGATTGGTAAAATAAAAAAATACAAAATGAGAGTGAGTTTTTATTTCATATCTTTTACACACACACACACGCACGTGTGTATATTAGTATAGCCCAAGTCGAGCCACTGTAAATCTATGTTGTGCGTCACACTCAGTGATAGGCAAAACTTTATCACCGCTGCTGTAAAACATCATTCCTGACCGTGTGCGTGCGTGCGAGACGGTGGCAGGTGGCTTAAAGGTCGCCGAGGAAGTGTCGCCTTCCAATAAATACCGAGTCCAAAGTTCAGGTGACGTTCCATGAAAACGACGAGACGGGCAGTGGAAGTCAACTCCTCGTCCTCGCCAGCTGCTGCGCTTCCACTTCCACTTCGTCCGACGACAGGTTCGCCTCCTGATTTTCACCATATTCACATTTGAGCAACTCGCAGGCCTTGCTTGATTTTATTACGATTCCATTTTACGTCGAAACATTGTCTGTCATTTGAAAGAGTTTTCACCCTTTTTTAAAACTAACATCAGTTCCTGACATTGCTAAATCATTTCCATTCATGATATTTTCTAACTTTAAATTTCCATTTTGTTTGCAAAAAAAAACGAATTCAAAAAATCTCTGAGCTGAGCTGGTGAGCAACCTCGGGTGTAGTCGATCCTATTATTCAATGCAATTAATTGCAATTCTCACGAAGCAACTCGTTTACTAACCATTAAAAATTGTTTGCTATTTATTGATTCTTTCTCAAGTACTAACTGGTTCAGAGCTATTTGGGCTGATCCATGAAATCAATGCCAAGTAAGCTTTATTTTTGATCTGTTTATATATTTGATTTTTATTATTAATACGGCGTCCAGAAAAGTTGATGCCCAAATATCATTATTTAGTGATCAACTCTAGATTTGTTTGCTTTGTTGTTGAATTCTGACTTGTGTGTTATTAATTGAAGTTAACTTAAGTGATATTTTTGGGGCAAAATGTCGCAAGATTGTCAAACGCTTAAAAGACTGCCAGTCAAACTGTTTCGTACGTTAACAGCTTGAATTGAAATAGATTTTGTAAGTCAACTGCCTTACATTTTAATTCATGGTTCATTTGCCTTTATTAAGGCACAAGTGTAACTTTTAAGAAGAAAACACTTGTAGCAGATTAATTTGCTTTCTTGAGGGGAAAAAAAGAAAATCACAATTATGTTACGTTTCCAAGTTGAACAACTCAACTAGTTAGCCGACTAGCTTCGAAGTCACGTGATTATTAACTAGCTATATGGGTAAAATGAACATTTATTCTCTTTAAAGTACAAGTTGGCTATCTCACTGGCTCCATATTAGCTTGTTAGCTAATAAACCGACCAAAAGTTGTACATTTGTTCTTTCCAAAGTCCTAACTGTGGCGTTATGTTGTACGCGTAACGAAGAGCAGGCACAGTAACAAGTTTTTTATTTTTTATTTTTTATTTTTTTATTTTATTTATTTATTTTTTTTTTTGGCACAGTAACAAGTGCTAACACGGTGACCATTTAAGTTGACGTCTGCCAGCCACTCATTGCGCAAATCTGCATACGCGCGCGAACACACGCTCAGACACACGCACGCAAAGCATCATGGTTAATGTAGGCTGAACTATTCACTATTCGTGACCCTAACTCGCTGTCCAACCAGCTTCATGTGTAATTCGCTAGCTAGCTAAGCTACTAAGTGGCTCGTTAGCGAACCCAAATCGTGAAAGTTGTTTTCAAAATGTCTGTAAAGTCAAGTCAAGTAGAACTGAATGAAGGCGCTTGTGTACCAACTAGCGCTCGCCGTCCGTGTGGAGCGAGCCAGGAGACGCCAACTGAGATGAAGAGCATTTTGAAATCCGACAGAAGTAAGTTAAGATTCTTAGTTTTCGTTTTAGTTTTGAAAGGCACACTTGGCGATGCGCTGAGATGACCACTTTTTCGTCCTGTCCAGAAAAGGCGCAGAAGGCGCAAGATTACAGCTGCACGCCGAGCAGCTCCATCGGCGCCCTGCGATGGAACCTTCCCGAAGAGGACATCCAAGTCCACAATTCGGCCCCCAGCAGGACCAGCACCAGCACCAGCACCAGCGGGAAACTCACCAGACGCTCGCAGGTCAGCCAGTGGAAAAAGGCAACATTTGTTGCAAGCAAGTAGTCAGCGTCGTGATTTGGAGTTTTTTTTTTGCCGCAGCAGCAGCAGCTGCAGTCTCGCCAAAGCAGCTTGAAGGAGCTTCGCAGCCTGCAGGAGTGCGTTCACTTCATCCAGCACTGGAAGCAGCAAGTGGACCAGGTTTGCAAGGTGTGCACCAAATAGTTTTGGTGGCAATGCTGTAAAAAGTTGGACGAAAGTGTCCACACTGTAAAAAATACATGCAGCTTTTTATTCCAACAAAAGAGAGCTCATGTATAGATTGCACTTGCATTTTTTTCTTTCTTATTTCATTTTATTTTATTGCGATAGAATATATTTTCTAATCCCCCCCCCCCCACACACACACACCCTTTTTTTAAACAAAAAGTTGTTGTCCATCCCCAGCTCATATTGCAAACTGGGGCGCGATCTTTTGCTTGTGTTTTTTTAGCGCACCGGATCCGATCCAGATGCGGCATCGGCGTCCGGCAAGGCCGAGAAGTCCGACTCGCGGACCGAGCGCAGTCTGGAGGAGAGCCGCAAACTCATCTTGGAGTGGGCCAACGAACTGCGCCACGTGGACAAGGTCAGACCTGAAAGGCGACGTCTTGCAAAAAAAAACAACTCTCACAGGCTGACTTGGGCATCCTCAGCATATGGAGGAGAACATCTGTGAGACTGAAGAACCTGAGAAGGACTTGGATGCCAATGAGAATGCACAACTGAGGGTCATGGAGTGGGCGAAGGAGGTGCAGAAGGTCTCTGAGGTGAGAAAGAAAAAAAAGAAAAATACACAACTTAAAAGCGTCACATCGTTTTTAGCATAAAGCTCGTGATAAAATAATTGTTGCATATTAAAGCTAATTAGGAACTATATTGAAGTGAGTTGACTATATATATATATATATATATCATTTATTTTATGCCCTGTGACTGGCTGGCGACCAGCTGAGGGTGTCGTGCGCCATTCGCCCATAGTCGGCTGGGATAGGCTCCAGCACCCTCCCGCGACCCTGTACAGGATCAGCGGTGTGGATAATGACGTGAAATGACATAATTTATTGTATTTCTTTGTGCAAATAAATGTAGTTGAATTGTCTAATTGTGTTTTCAGATCTGCGGTGTGCAGAGCGACGAGCTGGGCAAAGTTTTGCGCCTGCTGGGCCTCAAAAAGAAGCGACTGGTCAGCCTTCTGCAACTGCTTGAGTTCATCACCTGGTCGCTCCTCAAAGAAGACAAGATGGTGAGCGCACATGCGAGGGCAAAAACGCTCACTTTGCGAAGATGCACTAAAGCAGTAAAAGGCGAGACTGGGTTCAGAGTCATCACGCAAGCTGATAAGGCGCGTCTTATATGGCGGCAAAAGTGCGTGCGAGCGAGCGAGCAATAAATGAGTCACTAAGCCACTCTGTTTATATTAGCGCAGATGCGTCGATAACCTACGACACGGTTGCCTTTTATTGCCGATCACTCACAATGCAGCTTGGGAACACCCACGGACGGGAAAACGTTTGTCATTTGATTTTTACAGCCAAGCGGGTGATGAAGCTACAAAATCGAGAAATATTAGAAAAATGTTCCTTGGATTGCGCAAGTTTGACACGCTAGAAAATCATCACTTGTGTCAGAAAGAACATATTTTTTGCCACAAATTTAGATATCAAAAGTAGTTGTGAATCTTCACACTGGAATTGCTCTCAAAAAGAAAAGTGGTGTTGAACATCCCGCACTAAAACAAGACTGTTCTTATTCTTTTGCTTTATTTCATCCATTCTCTGTACCTCATGAAGGTCGCAAGGGGGGGGGGGTAGAGTGGTCGTTTCTCAACCAAGAGGTTGCGGATTCCATCCCTGGCCATTGTGACCATGTCGAAATATCCTTGAGCGAGACACCGAACCCCCGGTTGCTCCTGATGGCACGTCATCAGGAGGTAGGTGAGGTCATCATGCGAAGCGCGGCGAATACCAAAGGTAGAAGAGCCATCAATCAAGTCCAAACGAAATCAAACGTGAATCCAATGAGCAATTTGAGGGGAAAAAGGGGCAAAAATTCATTGCGAGGAACGAAAGTGGTCAGAAAGTTGAGCGGGAAAATGGAAGTTTCGAGGCCAACAAAAGAAGGTCAAGGCCATCGCGTTCGATTTCCTCCTTTCACTTTGGTCGTTCTTTCAATGTTGCACTTTGAACTTTGTCATTATTGGTCTTACCGAGTTTCGTTGGCCCGGATTGTCGGGAACGAGGTTGACGAACGTGCTTGTATTGCATTTTTTAGGCGACGATCCCGCAGTTATGGTTGCCGGTAAAGCAGCGCACGTGGGAGGCGGGAACGTCGAGATACATCCCCAAGTCGGGTGGGTAACTTTTGGCTTCAAACGCACGACATCACGCGGACGACTCGCACGCATCAACGTGTGCCATCTTGTCTTGTTTGCAGTTTGGAGTTGGATCAGCGGCGCGCAAGGTGAGGCCAACGACGTTTGGCCAGCCAGCAAAAGTGGCCCAAACACGCACGCGCCAATATTTGTGAAAAGTTTGCGAGACCCCAGCGAGGTTATTGTCATTATTGAAAACCAAAACAAAATAACGACCACTACTACATGTTGATGAAATAACACAAAATGCTTTTGAAAATACAAAAAGAAACTTTTTTGGAGGGGGGGGGGACTTGCAAAACGAAGCGAAATACTAATTATAGCCAAAATAGTGGATATCTTTTCTCGGAGTCGAAATCTATTTGTTTTGTTATTGCTGCACAGATGGAAAGGGGGGAGGGGTCACGGCAGGAAAATCGCTCAGGATGATCCAATCATTTGCTGAAACAAGGCTTAAAAAACTGCTTTTTGTGCTTCGTTTCAAAACCACGTACGGCCACACGATGACGTCTTGGTTTGACTTTGATCGGAGCGGCGGATGGGCCCGGTGATCGGGATGTTCTGTTCTTTGACCAAGAGTTTGTCCTCCGTCACAGCTGATGTGATTCTGGACCCAAAGACCAACCACCCGTGGCTGAGCCTGTCCGAGGACCAGCGGCGAGTCCAGGAGGGCCTGTCGCAGGCCGACCTGCCGTACAGCTCACAGCGCTTCGACAGCTGGCCGTGCGTGCTGGGCTGGGAGGGCTACGGCCACGGCCGCCACTCCTGGGAGGTGGACATCGCCAACAACGGCTACTGGCGCGTGGGGCTCGCCGCCGTCAGCTCCCAACGTCACGGCCGCTTCGCCATGAGTCCCAAGACGGGCTACTGGTGCCTGTGGCGCGGGACCCACCAGTTCTACGCGTGCACCAAGCCCGAGACCGCGCTGCCCGCCGGCCTGGTGCCGCGGCGGATGGCCGTCTACTTAGACTACGAGGAGGGGCAGGTGTCCTTCTACAACGCCGAAAGCAAGACGCACATCTACACGTTCACGGCGAGTTTCAAGGGGAAGGTGTACCCGCTGTTTGCGCCGCTCGACGGTCGCACGCTCATGAGCGTCGTGCCGCCGCGCGGTGTCTGACACTGTCGGGAGAGCTTTTTCCACACGCTTGTCCTCGCTATCGCGACGGACATGACGCACCATCGCCACACAAAACCCCAAATGTAGGAAGTCAACTTGAATTTCTGCGAGCAAACGTTGGCATGTTACGAAAAAAGCCCAAAAAAGTTGTCGTCAATAACAAAGACTTATTTTGTCCCGCTAAAAAGTTGCAACGGTACAAAAATAAAGTTGTATTTTTACACCAAAAAGTAGGAAATTTACAAAAACAAAGAACTCGTCCAGATGGAAAAAAAAGTCAAGGAAAGTCTCGTTTTGGCAAGAGACACGAGGATAAGCGAAGAAGCCGTACTCCAGATAATGGATGGCTGGATGACATATTTTGTTGGGGTGAAGCGTCATCATTTTAGGGGAAGAGAGTTTGGGTTTTTTTTTCCCCAGGAAGAAAAGTTGGACATTTTCCAAGAACAAAGCCGCATCGTTTCATCATCGGAACTCAAATCAAATCATATTTTTCAGGAAAGCCACGTTATAATCGTTCAGAGATTTATTTTGCTGAGGCACAATATGACAACAAAGTCGTATTGTAAAGAAAATGTCAGTTGACTGAGAAGGAAGACGATTTTTTTTGTTGTATTTTTGCATCAAGCGGAATTAATTTTTTCGCCAGGATGAAAAGTCGTACTGTTGGAAAAAAGTTGTATTTTTTTTTCAAGGAAATGGGTAAGAATTTTGACAAAAAGGTAAAAAGTCCAAATCTTTTGACGTCACGTTTTTACACAATAGTCGAAGAATAAAACTCCTATTAAATTTTGATGTCTTTTACGAAAAGAGGTCATGAGAATTCTTCCAAATAATAACAATAACAGATGATCATTTATTAGCAATTATTTTGTTACGGCCCCCCGAGGGAACCCGGACCGCTGGTTGAAAACCGCTACTCTTAACTCATGCATGATCACCCCTTTGTGTGACGGCGGCACGCTACAATATTTTTAGATGAAAAAATTAGTTTTTGTGAGTGATGCCCTTTCAATTTATCTATGTATGCTGTCCATGAAATCATTTTTTTTCCTGTGAATGATTGTTGACATGACAAGCCTCAACATGCATGCATGCACTTTACAATGTACAGATTTGTGTGCGCTCGATCGTCATATTTGACTTTGTAGTCAAAAGAATTGTTTGAATAAAAATAAAGAATTGTGATGACTTTGAGGCACTTTTGAGATTTGCTGCTGGCTTGATTTAATTTCATTTTCGTCATAATAAATCATGACCAGGGGAGCAACTACTAACTATATATATATATATATATAATACATAATTTTTTATATGTAGCCGATAAATATTTTTTTTAGGGGGGGAGTAAAACACTTATTATTATTTCAACTTTTTATTGAACGTTTCAATTTACAGCAGGTGATTGGCTTAATGCGAAAACCCATAAATATGTACAATAACTAATAATGTCCAAAAACGAATTTAGCTAACTTCATTATTTGCTAGCCGATTGTGCCTCTTACTACACTGACACATCACAACTTACCGACGGTCTTTTAACCACTTTGAAAAGATGGTTTTCATGCCTGCATAAACGTTCTCCCTCTTTCTTTGTTGCTTCTCCATCGTTACTATTTTCAGACGTTTGAATTGTAAACACTGGCCGCTCTCGTCCTCCAGTGCGCGCGCACTCGCGTCCTCCAGTGCGCGCGCACTCGCGTCCTCCAGTGCGCGCGCACTGGACTCAGTCTTGGTCAGTGTGGTCGCGGCGCGCAGGAGGCGGGGCGCCGGTGACAGTCACGGAGCAGAGGGGCGTGTCTCTGCTAGTATTCGTGATTCGATCGAACTATTTCCGCACCCGTGAACAAACAGCTGTTTAATACATAAAATGGCCACTCCAAAATGATTTTCTTCCCATCGCTTTGGCGCCCCCGCTAGCGCCGTTTGCGCCACTGACCATGACATTTGTGGCTTGTTTTAAATTGAAAAAAATATGTTACAGATCGTTTTACTTGCACTTTGTGGGTTAATTGAACCAAACCAAAGAAAATAAAAGGTGTCAAATATGTTAGCTTTTTTTTGAAATTTTTGACTTAAATTATTTCAGAGATTAAAAATTATTTTAAACACGATGAACATTAAAACTAAAAAAAACAACCAAAACGTGTTTATTTGCACTTTTTTGGTCTAACTTTAACCCCCCCCCTACAAGTGAACACATTCAAATTTACAACAAAATAGCTAATTTGGACTTCAATATAATCACTGATCAAAACACCTCAAATAAAACATTTTAAATTGCGGGGTTTTTTTTGTCGTTATTCAATTCACAAATAATGCTGATCATCTTTTTCTTGTTTTGGCCCAATCAGGCTTTCTCATGCACACACATCACATTGAATATTCAGAAAGCCATCAGCCTGAGGGAATGCAGAACAAAAACAGCAGACTGAACTCAAAGCCAAAATTAGACAGGAAGGCCGCCATTTTGGCTCGACGCAGCCATTGCAGGACAAATTCCAGGCCTCGTACTCTACGATGCTCGGGGAAGGAAACAATCGTCGATCGTAACGGGACGCACAAAAAAGAAAAGAAAAAAGAACACATGGTCGTCGACAGCATTTAGCGTTGGCTGAGCTTTGCGTCAATGAGAATTTGTCGTGAAAAAAAGGAGAGCGAGGTCCCCAATCTCGCCATCTCGAGGATTGGTGATGGAGGTGTGTCATAAATCATGAATGAGTCAAATGTGAAAGGTAGAAAACAAAATCTGATTTTACGTGTCAGGGGTCACGATCTGCCAGGTGATGAGTCACCTGGCGCAAGAAACGAGGCCCGCGGGCAACTCGGCAACTTCTGCGCCCGCTTTTGCTCGTGGCGTCGCTCCCTCTCCTCGCGTTGGGTAAGACGTCGCTTGAGTCACAGTAGAAAGAACGGCGGGGCAAATAAAAGAAAAAATGTTTTTTTCAGGAGCTTGGCTCGCAGTGTGGCAGTCGGTCAAGGAGAGACGACATCAGCTGGAGAGGTGGGCCAAGAAGACCGAGCGGACGTGAGCACCCGCATCGCACCAAAGCCGCTTGAGCGGTCCTCCCAGAGGCGCCATCTTCATTTGGAGCGACAGACACGCGGGAGAAACGCTCCAACGGCTTGCAACACATCAGCAGCCGTACGCTCGGGTCCACACGGACTTCTTCTTGAACTCAGCGGAACCTCGCAAGGCCAACAGAGCCGCTGAAAGGATGAGAAAGACACATAAAGATGTCCTTTAGTCGTCCCACAATGGGGAAATCGCAATCGGAATCAAGTTCAAGTCCAATTGTTGCGTTTTGTCACCTCGAGCGGCGTCGACCGTTGTCGCTGACAGACTTCCTTCGGGTCCCTCCACAATGCTGAGAAGCCACTCGATGAACTGCCGCAGCGTAAACACAAACCGCGTCAAGCGCCAAAGGAAATTGTCCAGGCCGCGGTGGATTTGCTGACCTCGTGCGATTGGCCCTTCCACGGTTCTTTGAGAAGAAGCGGCGGCAAGCTGAGAGGCAGTCCCAGAAGGCATCGCGGCAGGGCGCCCTCCGTCTGCGACTCGGCGCCATACAGGGCGTGCGCGAGGGCGGCCGGCTTGGGGGCGGGGCTCCACGGGAACCAGCGCGCCCTGACGCCCAGCAGCAGCGGCACCGACGCGTCGCCCCAGGAAACGACGGCCGCGGCAAACACTTGGAACAGGAAGTCAGTGGACTGCACAGGACAAGATCGGCCATTTTATTTGGATCCAGTTATTGGTTAGAATACTCAGCAGAATGCAAGTCCGACTGCAGACGACGCAACAGATTGGCAGCTGCTCATGCGTCACACAAACACGGACGGCAAAACAAACCAGCAATCCTCCTGATTTCAACGAGTCTACGTCTCCAACAAGTGCTGTCAAAAAGATGGCATAGAGCTTCGGAGGACAATATTTTGAGGTTTGGTCAAATAAATCTTTGATTTCCATATGCTTTTGCAGTAGACTTTCAATTCGAGCTAGACGCACGAGAAGCCGGCATGTTTTTGGGAAACTCAAAGTCATCTGAAGGAATTTGGCAAAAAAAAAATTGGACACTTTTGATCTCTGTCACCATCTAGTGGTGGGGAGCCTAAAGCTCACTTTTTGTCAAATTTTGGCAGTAAACTGACATGGCGACAGCTCGTGACTTGAAAAATTGGTCGACACGTCAAATAGTGAGGCGTCCAACACACCCATTTGGTGTTCCCAGAAGTGACAACGGTGGCGCCGTAGGCGACGTTCCGGATGAGTCCCATCAACTCGAGCAGCCACTCCATTCGCTTGCCAGCGCCTGCAACACAAAATGGCATTCACGGCTCGCATTTGCTCTCGCTGCTTGGAAAAAAAAAACCCCCAAAGAATTCAATCAATTGTACTTCACATGTATTGACGCCGGCGGCCAGGCCGCACTGGAAGAACGTCTGCAGGAGGATCCAGCCCACCCGGCGGCTCGGCCAACCGCGGAGCACGCTAGCGATGACGTCGTTCAGAGCCAGCAGAGGAATCCTGCCTCGAGATGCCAGGTACGATAAGATAAAGCAAGTTTTCTCCATCTGGGTCTAAAAAGTCATTCGATTAGGTACGGCGCAGTCAACGCTTTCTTTGACTCCAAAGTCCACACGCATTTTGAACTATTTGGTTCTGCTTCCGATTATTTTGTCATTTCAAAGTCGCTCATGAGATGGCGGCACGAAAGAATCCTGCTTTTTGCACCGACACAAAGCAACAATTTAAAATGCGGGAAGATGTTTGAGGAAACATTGCCTGCCAAACAAAAACGGAAAAAGTAAAGAGCAGTTCCAGACGTTGGACAGCCAAAGCGCCTTCGCGTCTTTCAGAGCGTCGTACCTCCGTGACACCAGCGATGCGCTCGATCTCCGCATCAGACATCTCGGCCAAACATTCGGCCACTCCCACAAACAAATCCACGTCGCTATCCTAAAGAAGACGAGCGCCACTTCAATATTTGCAAAGTAGTTTTGAAAGTGACGAATGACGAGTGACTCGGGACCTTCATCTGGTTGGGCAGGAGAATGAATATCTTCTCGGTGGTGGAACACAGGACGGTCCGGCAGGCGGCGGGCGGGTCGGGCGCGGCCATGGCCTTCGCAAGGCCTCGCAGCAAGGCGAGCCGCTCCGGTCCCGAGTCCTGCCGGAAGGTCTGCGGGCCCAGAGTCTCCACGAAGAACCGGAGCTCATCCTCAGGGACGTGCTTCATCCACGACCAAAGGTTCTCATAGAGCAGGGCCCTCGTCCGGTGCTAAACGATCAACGCGAGGCCCAAAAAGCAAATTGGCCCACGTCCTTTTTTCAGCCCACGCACCAGAAGACCAATGCACACTTACGCTGAGACTGTGCACGAGAGGCGAGGACAGCCAGGAGCCCAGAAAGAGCGAAGCGCTTCGTGAATACTGAGCTTGAGCTGCAGCCAATGCCACGCACTGACACTGAACCGCCTCACCTGTCCACACAAGAACAAAAAAAACTGCCATGGAGAGGTCCGTTTCAAACGAGTGCCGTCAAGTCGGCGGTTACCGAAGCCGAGTCTCATCAGAGGGGACAGGATCGCACTCCAGTTGACGGGCGGGTACCGGGTCGCCGGTCCCACCGAGGCCAGAGGCGCCAGTGCGCTTTGGACCACACTTGCATGTGCAAACTCCGGACCTGCAAGGACACATTGCGATAATAAATTGACAATTAAAACAAAACAAATTTGATCATTTCATAATCAATCCAAGATTGGGGGGGGGAGGAGTGAAGGGCGATCGGACCGCACCGTTACTAAGAGCTTAAAAAAAAAAAAATAATCGCAATGAATTCATTCATTTGTGGGAAAAAAAACGAATATTATTCATACATCTGACATTCATTTGATAGCTGATTTTGGTGTGTTATTTTTTTTAATAAGAATTTCAAATGACTTGATATCAATTAATTATACATCGCACATCGTCTCGCGCTGAACATTCAACACATTTTATTCAATCATGTATTCCAAATCAAACCTTTCTTTCCCGCTTCCGTGAGCAAGTCCACCACGGCCCTGACCACACTTTTATCCGAGAGGTAACCGAAGTCCTGCGGCACTGCGCGGACGACAATGTGCGAAAGGGTTGGACGAGACTCTCGGCAACGTTGTCATGGCTCGCTCGCGGATGCCGAGTGCCTACCTGCGGCGTGGCTGTGACTGCTGAACTTGTGCGACAAATGCAAGTGGCCCAGCAGGCAGGCGCAGTTGGACTGCAAGCCAATCGCTCCGGAGAAGGTTACAATCTGACAAGCACCAAAGCACAAGATCAGCGCCTTCAAGGACGAGGTGGAAGGAGAACAAAAAAGGAAACAAGGCCAGTTTGAAAGGTTACAATGGAAGACGCACAATTAGGAAGGGGGGGGGGACGAAGGAAGGAAGGACCCTTGTGGAGGTGCTTTTGTTTTTGTTACATGTTAGAAGCATGTTGTTGATGCTTTGCAGATGATTTGTTCGTCTTTGTTGTAGCAGACGAATCCCAACGGAAATCTTTTTTTTAGATGCCATGAGTTTGAAAAGCTGCACAAATTCACGGCAGGTCTACTTTTGTGGAAGCGCGCAAAGTGCCTTTGCAGCATCAGTCGAACGTTACCTGCGAGATGGCCCGAATGACCTCGTTAAGCCGGCTCTGCTGATCGGACGAAAGCTCCAGTTGGCTCTTGAGCTGCAACGGCGAAACAAAAGACGCGCTGGAGCCTAAAACACCAAAAAAAATAGTCCAAGCGAAGGCGCTTCACCTCAATCAGGTAACTCTCGGATCCCACCAAAGCCACCAGACCGTTCACGGCAGCCAGGCGCTGCACGGTGGGACAACCCTGAAGACAAAAAACACAGACGGAGACACAAGTGCAAAAAAGGGAACACCGAAAATGCCGCACCTCGGCCAGCAAAATCTTGAGCCAGGCAGCCAGAAGGCGAGCTTGGAGATCGTCCGCTTTGCCGTGGCCGCACAAAGACAGGCCGTGGACCGCCAGGCCCAGAGCCATGGACAAGCCGGGAGTCTGAACAGGAGAAAAGCCAGACCGCCATCTCAAGGGGTTGCCATGGCGACACCTTCAGACGCCGGCCTCGACCGGCGGTACCGAAGGGCGGCAAAATGGGGTAGGATGGATGGAATAAGGAAGCGAGGGAGGAAGCTAAGATCATGTCATGAAGGAAGACACAAACGACGGAAGGCTGATGGAAGAAAGGATAGGAAAAATGGAAAGCAAACGAGGACGTATGAGAAGAGGGAAGGAACATTGTAGGAAGGAGAGAAGGCTACAGAAATAGACGTCGGCAAGAAAGGAAGAACGGATCGGTCGACGGACAGATGCGACATCCGAGCTTCACACACGTCAGCATCTCGCTCAGGGACACTTTGACTTGGTCGCCGGGGCTCAAAGCCACAACCTCTCGGTCGGGAAAAGACGACAGCGCTCAGGAATAATTGAAGAATGAGTCAAATGTTTCTTGCCAATCTAGGAGATATGAAAGGGAAGAAGGAAGGAGCGGAAGGAAATGAGGAAGCGTGAAAGGAAGGACGGCTGAAGCAAAGCAAGGAAGGAAAACGGGGAAGGACGTCAGACCGGAATGCAATCCAAACGTGCATCGTGACCTGCGGGTTCTCCTCGGTCAAGGTGCGCAGCCCAGCCACAACTTGGTCCGCCTCGTCGGCTCCGATGACGTTCCCGCCGAAGGCCGATGCGCCGATGCACGCCGCCGAATACGCCAAAACCTGCACGGAAGCATTTGAAGGCCACGTTCGTTCTCCGCTATAAACCATGTTGAGATGTCGGACGGCGGACCAGATTTTCTTCAAAGCTGTCCACACGTTATTTTACACGGCCTGGCCAAACTCCTCCCACACGCAAATTATTGCCTCGGTGACCACTAAGTCGGCATTCGGCCTGGCCATCTGCCACTCGCCAGTTGGCGATGTTGTCCAAACAAACTACAACAACTCATTCATGAAGCATCTCCAAGCTTCATTTTCCCATCGCTGCCGATAGGAGGCCTTCTTCAACTTCAAGACATCCTTCACCGCCGGTGTCCATCAGCAGCTTCGGGGGTTGCCGGCACCACAGGCGCCGACCGACTACCTTGCGGCCGCAGCTCCGGTTGGCTGCCGCAACAACGGCGGCACCGAACGAGGTTCGGTCGGGCTCCGTGTCCGACACCTCCAACCGGGGATGTTGGCAAAGTTCCGCTGACTTTGGCGTTAGATGAAAATTGTGCATACAACATAAATCGGACATTTTCCTGATCTGGATTTGTACTGGAGGTATGTTTCGCACTCTGTGCGCAATGATTCTGTTTTTCATTTTCCTACCTCCTGCATCACGCGCCGCTGTCCGCCGCTGTCCTGCAGGGCGCTCAGCAGTTTGTCCAGTATTTGGGCAACACGGTCGTGTTGCTGCGCCTGCCCGCCGTTGCAGAGAGCACAAAGCACCAGAGCCAGACCCAACAAGCAGCCCGTGCTGAGGAAGGCGCCAGAAGAGGGAGAAACAAGTAGAACACATCGTCCAGATGGAAGGAATCATTTGTTCTCGACAGGAACACAAAACGTCGAGTGAACTGCTGTCGTTTGGAGACATTGCTAAATGCGGACGTGTGTCATCCACATGACTTGACACAGAGTTATCATTTCCAGTCCGAACACAAGGGGTCTGAGGATTGATCCCTGAGGGACCCCGCATGTCACGGTCATTCGATCTGATTCGCAGCTTCCAATGGTCACAAAGTAACTCCTTTCTTCCAAGCAGGACCTGAACCATTTTGTAAATTAGTAGCGTCCCTTGTCAAGATCAACAGGCCGTGCACTAACTTGTATTCTGCATCGGTGTCGAAAGAGCAAGCTTCCAGAGACGAGAGAGCGTCGAAGAAAAGATCAGCGTCCTTCTGCGGAGAGACGTCACTAGAGACCAGGTGGGAAACGCGCCGTCACAAGTGTACGGTTTAGGTCATTCCGCAGGACGGGGGCGGCAAAAGGCAAAGTTTCACGAGGTGAATCCAAATCCACAATCATTTGGAACACAGAGTACACGCGCTACCTGAGACGCTGCCGATGTAAGCCAGAAAGCACCATGCCGAGAGCCAGGCCGGAGTGGAACTGAACGGCCCGGGAGTCGTCGGCGGCGGCGGGCGACCCGGGTAGGCCGCTACGGAGCGCGGTCAAGACCTGGTCCAGACTGTCTTGATGCCACAGAACCAGCACCGGCACCAGCAGGGACATGGCCAGGCTGGCGCAGGAGCGAGCGATCGCACTCGCAGTGTTCTCACCCGAATAAGAACGCTGAGGAAGAGTCAGACCACAAATGCGCAGCCGATATAAAAAGTCTGCACACCCCTGTTCAAAACAACAGGTTTTTGTGGTATAAAAAAAAAAGTGAGGCAAAAAGATAAATCCTTCCTGTTTTGAAAATATTTTAGAGAGGAGAATTCAAACTGAACAACTAAAAGAATGCGGTTGCAAAGGTGTGGCACAGCACTTCAAGCGGGTGGACGTACATGCGGGTACCATGGCAACACGTGTCCTTTGGCCTTGTAGCTGCTGCTGATGATGCTGAGCAAGGTGTCGAGCACCGTTGCCAACCAGACGCTCGTGGGCAAAAACTCCGCTCCAACCTGAAAGCAAGCAATCCACCCTTGAAGGGATTTTTGCCATGCAAACAGATGCGCGGCGTCTTACTTGAAGGCCGGCGTCGCGGTCGGCAGGCAGGTTGCGCTCATATTTGGCCAGGGCGGCAGCCAGCGCGCTCAGAGCCAGGATGGAGTTGCCCTGAACAACGGGACTCTCCCTGAATGCCACCAAGCACAAATGCACGTGAGCCTCTCACAACAAACACGGCTGCTTTCTTTCACTCACTCACTTTGTTGAACGTCTGATCGTGTCCGTCAAGTCATCTCTGGCCCTGAGAACAGCCAGAGATGATTTAGGGTTGAAATTTATCTCGCGTGAGAATCCATGCGAAGCTCACCACAGCCAGGCGCAATGTTGGTTGTACCGCACGTCTTCTTGGTCCTCTTGGTCTTTTGTGCGCTGCATTTCCAGCTCAGCACGTCGACCCTGAGCACAAAAGAGTCAATTGGATCTTCAAAGGCAACATTTTTAGACTCCGAATTGCTCGATTGTCATTGGACCGCAGGATTAGTGGCCGGGCCGATTATGGCGGCCGGTATTCGGCATGGGCCTCTTTAACTTTCGAGGCCGCTTTATTTTGGCTCTCTCTTTGCCGTGCTGGTGGCCTTGCCTGCAGAAGAAGATTGGCCTGCCCACCGCACCATCTGATTGGTTCCTTGTGCAGCCCATCACCAGTAAGCCGCCCGTTTGCTTTTCTCACTTCGAGTCACACGCAGTCCAGCGAGCGGAGAAAGGTAAAGAAAGAGACTTGGCCCAAATGGGAATAAATGTCAGCTGTGAGCCCTTTTATGTCATAAAAACATGGGTGGCAGTTCTGCTCGCCACAGTTTGAGGACTTGCCTTAAGGCTCAGGCGAATCGCACTCCATTGTCATTTTGCTTCCGGAGCGACATGGCTCCAGATTTAAGTCAAGTTGACGAGAACACAAGTGAGTGAGTGCCAGTGTAAGCCGCAAAAGCTCAAGTCAACTTTATTCATAGAGCACGTTAACGCGAGCGCTGCTCCAATGTTGTAGACGGCAGAGCACTTTTAAAACAAAGTTGTCGATTGTCTAAGATGGAGAAAAGCTTTAACATGTTGAAAATCACTCCCGTTGTTTGATAAATACGTGAGTCACGTTGGCAAGGTGCCACCGCATGGCATCAAACATTTCCGTGTAAAAAGGAGCTATCACCTCGAGGACCGCATGGAAAGTGCCATTCATGAATGTGCGCCAAGCACGAGGCAGGAGCAGCGCGCTGTGCCATTCGGACGGCTGAATGTTCACCTGCGGACGTCAGCCAAACGTGAGCAAAAAAAGCCAGATGGATGAACAAGAGGCAGACGGGCGCGAGTACTTCGTGAATGAGGGCCGTCATGGTTTGCTGGTGGCTGCGGCCGCGGCTGACGAGGAGGCGGAGCGCGGGTCGGCCCTCGCGATCCAACTGCTGCGGCAGCTCGTAGCAAAGCAACAGGGCAGCTGCAACACAGGAGAAAGAAGGACAAGTCGGATCTCCAATCTCGGAACGGGACGGATGGACGTCGTTTGCAGGTTTCGCTCGCGTCCTCGCTGAGAAGTCACCTGCGAGCCCTTGCTTGAGTCCCGGCTGCTTGTTCTTCTCGTAGGACTTCAGCACGAAGGCCGGAATCCCCGCCATCGTCTTGCCTTGGTCCGAACGGAGGCCGCCTCCACGGAGGGCGGAAAAATAAACGCCCCTCGGCATCTGGCTCATCTCCCGCTTGACCAGCGATGTCAGGAAAAGCTCCAGGGCTGCACAGTTTGGTCATTCCGCTCGACGGGCGCAACTTTGACAATGCTTGCTTTTTTAGACACACGGAAGCGACGCTGTCGTGTCACTCACCTGCTCGCGCAGACGAGGGTGTGAGAGTCAGCAACTTTACATACGATGAACCCGCGACCGAGAGGTCTTTCTCTTCCTCCTCGTCCTCATCCTCAGGTGGCCTCACAGCAGGCCTGGCCTACAAAAATTAGGAGACTTTTCGAGTTTGCCGACGTTGCGCTCTGCCCCCCATGGCCCCTCTGTCGTATGGTGTGCCACAAGGTTCTGTTTTGGGGCCCTTGCTATTTCCACTGTATTTGCTTCCCCTCGGTTCCATCCTTCAAAAACACGCGACTTCCTTCCACTGCTCTTGCGTCTGACAGTCAGATCGATGTCCCGCTGAGTAAAAAAGGCGCTTTCTCCTGAAGATTATTTTTGTCCTATCGAGAGGATTTCAAAACCGGAATGTCACTGCATTTCTTGAATTTCAACGAAAAGAAGACAGAAGTGATGGTGTTCGGTCCCAGTGGCCCTTCTACTTTCAACCCCGTTGACCTTTGCCCTCTGGCATCTTATCTGAAGCCAACAGTGATGCTTCCGATTTCAAACGAGCTTGGCAAATCGGTGCGGTTGTCCGATTCAGCTTCTTTCGTCGGAGGCGGCTGGCTAAAGTGAAGCCCGTTCTTTCGGAACGGTCATCCATGCCTTGGCTACTCCGATGAATGTCATGCGCTTGACTTTGGAGTCAGCCAGTCCTCCCTCAAGCGTCCGCAACGGCTCCAAAATTCTGCCGCTCGTCTTTTAACTGGCGCTCGGAAGACGAATCGCACCACCCCGATCTTGGCCTCTCTTCACTGGCTCCCAGTGCACTTTCGAGTTTGCCGCTTTAAGATACTTCTGTAGGTGTTGAAATTTTCTATGCACTCGCCCACTGCCTCAGGTCTGCGGACCAGACACGACTGGAGGTGCCGAGGAGGAAGGAGAGCCTCAAAGGGGATCGAGCCTTTTCTCTTGCCCGTCCTTCCCCCGTAACGACCTTCCATTAAATGTTAGCCCCGCCCCCTCTTAGTCCATTTTTAAAACCGGTTTGAAGGCGCATTTTTAATCTTTGTCTTTCGGACAACTTGACACTGTCGGCGCTTTTTGGCGTCTCCTGTGTTTGCATCATTAATTTGTATTTGAACTTTCACTGTCTTTGTTATTGAATTATTACTACTTTACGCAACCCTTGCGAGCAGAAGCGGTACAGAAAATGGATGTTTTACTCTGTGTAAGTCGCTTTTGTGACAGCTGCAACTGTTATGAATTGCGCTATACAAATAAAGTTGTGTGGTATAACTTTGGGTGTCAATTGGCAAGAAACAAATCAAAAGAACTTGACTGACTTACTGCCTCGGGGAGATGATTAATTGTGTGAACCTCTTCCGGGAATTCTGCCAAGGCCCGAAAAGCACAGCTGGCCACCTCTGGATCCTGTTGCAAAATCAAAAAAAAAAGTCAAAAAGGGGCAACGTGTCACAAGATCAGAATGTGCCGGTGCGTTTTCGACACTGACCTCGTCGACAGCATTACGCCAGAGAAAACAGACGGCTTCCTCCTTCAGTTTCTACCAAAAAAAAAATTTTTTTTTCAATATGAGAACGGCATATAGCGCCAAGGATACATTAAGCAGAAAGTAGTCCTGCTCTGGACAGTGGGGCTCAGTTTACTCACAGTTTGTCAGAATTTTTTTTTATTACAATATATTTTACGACCCCCCCCCAATGAAAATTGCAGGTTTACCTCAATTTGTTTCAAGAATTTTTAAGGTAAATAAAAAAAAAAAAAAGAAGAAAAGATTCCTGATTTATAATGGTGATTTTTCACCAGTTTTGTTTGGGATCAAGTAAATTAGCACTTGATTCTGAAATGCTTACAAAAAATGAATGAAACAAAAAAGAGGGACGACAAGGCACCTCATAGTCTTCGGATTTGACGGCGAGTTGAGGAAGCAGAGCCAGAAGCTGAGAAACGGCCTTGACCATCAATGGACGAGAGTCGCACCTCAACTCCGGTCCGAGACTTCTCCATGTCGACACGATGTCCACGACCTGCAAAAAACAAGTCAAAGTCAAAAACAGGCCACATCGGAACATCGGAAATGTGCATTCCTTCACGACACCGGATGCTAAAACGTGCGCTTTTCCAAGACTTGTTCAAAATATGGATAAGAACAATCCAATCCATGAACTGTGGCTATGACATAATGAAACGCAAAGTGCAGTGTTACCACATTCCCAGTCAGAACGTGCAAAAATGAAAACAGAGTCCGCCGCCCCTAACCAAGTGTGAATGCACAGGAACTGTGATCATTTGGGGCTGAAATTGTCCATTTGTTATGCAGGTGTGCATGCCAAGTTTCGTTTTTCCTTCCAAAAACATGTTGGAAAGGATTGCCGTGAATGTCAATGAGGAAAAGTGAGTTGACAGATTGGACCGAAATGAGCTCAAAAGTCACGTTGGGGTCGTCAAAACGATGATTTGGTTTGCAAACGTCTCGGCAGATGAAGGATGGCGAACTGGTGTTGGGTGGCCAACCTCAGCGCGGCACAGCTCGTGCAGTCCTTGCAGGGCGAGCGCCGCAAGCGTCACCTGGTCGCCTCGGCCGCATTGCTTCAAAGTCGACACGATGGCGGCCAACATGTCGCTTGCATGCTGGTAAGGCCTGCAAAGTGAAAAGAAGGCGTCGTTTCCTAATGGAATAGTTTGGGCTCACCTACACGAGTGAAACGCTCACATAAACACAATTGTCCCTTTTTTTTGTTGTTGTTTTTTTTTTTTTTGCTCACCTACTCTATTGAAACACTCTCGCGCACATTCCTGACATTTGCTTTGCTTATATAAACTACTGAAATGTTTTCACACTCACCACTAAAATACTCACAACCAAACTACTGAAAGGACATTTCTGTCCATTTAAATGCCCTACGGCGACCCTGGGGAACATGTTTTTTTGCATGGTTTTGGGACCGAAAAAGGCGAGTTTGAGCTCGTCAAAGCTGTTTGTGTCCCTCGTTCACGCAGTACTGGTTTAAAAAAAAAAAGTGTCGCCCTGTCACGCACGGAAGTGATATTTTTCGCCGCTCCTTAAATGCACCGCGCCAAGCTATCTTGCGCCGCAGCTGAACGGACTTTATTTGAACTATATGCAAGTCCGCGCACAGCAGAAGCAACAAGCGACGTGGCTGCAAATAAACGACTTCGTAAACAAGTAGCGTTCTAAACGAGGAGGCGAGCAACGCGGCGCGAAGCGCGCCAATCGCTAAAACGAATTGCTTCGATGTATGCTCGACTTTGAACAGAATTCTGACTCGAACCGCGAACAGCTATGAACAGAAATGCTATATTGCAACCGTTACGTATCGAAACCCACGTGAGTAATTTAGCAGACGCTCTCAAGCTGGAACACGGAAATGGATGACGTCATCACAACGAAGCGGTTCGACGTCAAACGTATTGTAAACATTAAAACTGTTGCTTTTTTTTTTATTTGTATAGAATTTTTGTTTAAAATCCCCCCGGCTCTTTTTGTCTTTTCTATATTATGTACGTATCAATAACTGTTTGGTTTGTTCATGTTAATAAAGTTAAAAAAACAATACAAAAACGCATAGTAAATATTTATCGTCTCATCAATATTTGCAACACAGTACTGAGTTTCGAGATCCTCACAATAGTCGTTCTCAAAATGATATTTTTTTTTTATCCATTTAGCTTTAAGGGATATTTTATTGACAATCTAACATTAATATACAAAGAACATGTACATTAGTACGAAATGTAAAAAAAAAAATGGTGGCGGGCGCGAATTGTTTTCTTCTTGGTGGGGGGGGCGTGCCAGGAAATAATTGAGAACCACTGCCCTACGGAAACACTCTCAGGCACATGCAACTAAAAACTCTTGTGAATTTGCTCTTCGTAAACGCACGCACACACACCTGAAATGTGAGCGTATTTCAGTGTGAAAGTGTTTGAGTAGCGTGTGAGCGGGCAAATCCTGAACGCCATTTGTGACGGGCGGCGCGCGTTTGAGTGACGACACCTCTCTCGACAGACGTCTCGGAGGCAGGCGGCTCGGGCCAGCGCCTGCTCCCACTGGGCCTCCCTCCCCACGAGCACTCGGTCGTCCGGCTGAGCCAGCAGACGCTGAAGCTCGGGGTAAACGCGGTCCTGGTGGGAGGGACGGCTTGGGTCACGACGGGCCAATAAACGCCGCCGGCGGAACCATTTGAAGCATGCCGTCGACGCACCTCTTTCTTCCAAAGCGCAGTCGTGAGCCGGATGGCGACCGCTTTGAGCTTGGGGTTGCTCGCCATCTTGCCGAGAGTCTGCAGGACCATGGGCACACACAGCTGCAACGCAAGCACAATTTCATTTTCGCCGCTCGACACTTTGCGTCTTTCTTATGTCAAACGATGCGCGTCTACTCGTCAGTGCCTTGTGGGTGCCGAGGCTCGGCAAGCAGTCGAGCAGCGCGTGAGTCAGGCTCGGATCTTTTTCTTTCCCCAGCTTGAACAGCAGCACCGGAAGAAGGGACGGGACCTGCGAGCCACAAATTGTCATGGCATCATTTGGAGAGCGACGTGGTGCATTCAACAGCGCAAAGCCAACAGTGAAATTCCTCTTGACACATTTTTGATCGCATTTTGCTGGCTGCATTTTCGTAGCGGCTCAACAGAGGTGGCAGGAAGTCACATCTGTGCAAGTTGCAAGTAAATCTCAAGTTGAAACCATCAAAACATGGAGCGGGAAAAAAACAAGCAAGTTCAGCCGAGTGGCCACCAAATTTCAAGCAAGTCGGAAGTCGTCCGAAAATCTTGCACAGTAAAGTGATCACATTTTTTTCATTCTCCGAAAAATTAGATTCTTTTTAAAAACATTTAAATCTTTCAAAATCAAGTCAACTTTGAAAATAAATTCTTTCCAAGAATGTCTGCTCTTTTTTTTCATCTTAACGCGAACGTGAGCGGCACGCAGTTTGTCACGGGCGCTTTTCTACGCTCGCTACTCGTCACGCTTCACACTATGACCTCATCGGCCGACAAGGTCGGGGATTGAAGCGACAACCTCTCGACGACCGCCCGGCTACCGACTGGCCCCAAAATGTGAGCTCAGCTTTTGTCACGACCAATCAAGTTAGATGTCATCGTTGCGTCGATGAGGGCTCTTGAGAAATTTGCGTGACTTTTGTTGATGGGCCGAGCTTACTTTTGCTTATTTGAGAATGCCTCGCTCAACTTGAGATTCGCGTCGCAGACTCTTGACGTCCAGGGCCTGAAGTAGTCGAGCAGGCCCAGAAAAAAAAAAAAAAAACATCACATTTTCTTCCACTGGACCTTGAAAGTCGACCTCCATTTTTCCTTACCATTTAAAGTGAGCCAATGTCTGATTTTGGCTTTCTTTGTTTCCACAAAATCTTTACTCAGGACGAGGTCACTTTTTTTTTTTGTGTGTTTGACAGAAGTGGGAAGGCCAAATTTTTCGTACTTGCAAACATGAGGCTGAGGGGAACAATCCAATTTGTCAACAAGCTTCTTCCACGATGCAGGTGGCACTGTGGGAGCAATTAGAAGAATCCTCTCGTTACCTCGTCTTATTTCACAACATTGTCTGGAGCGGGAACGACTCCCCTCGAAGTCCCAGCGGCTCAGAGGGAAGTCCGTCAGCAGCCGGAAGCCCACAGATGAATGCAACATTTTTTGGGGGTTCTTCATAAAACATGCGCATAAATGCCACATAAGTAGTCAAAGGTGAGCTACAAAGGCTGCAAGCCGACTTTGGCAACGATGCGCATTCCTTCAAAAACTGAAACAAATCAAGTGGCGCTGGAAGCGTTGCTGCCGAATGATGAATAATGTCAAATCATGTCGTTCAAGTCCAGGTCATGTTGCGTCTTCCCTACATTTTCGCCAACTAAGCAAGTCCCGAGTGCTAGAAGAACTCACCTGCTGCGGGTCGGCCGCCGCAATGGCGCGGACGGCATCCAAAGCCAAGCGGCAGACGTCATCCCGACCCGTGAGGAGGAGGTGGGTGACGATGAGCGAGAGGGAGCTCGGCAGGCGCCCGTTCCGGTGGCACGCCAGAGTCGAGGTGAGCGAGAGGAGCCAGTCGACGGCTGCCGACGGATGCCGCAGCGCTTGACGCAGCGTGGACACGGCGGCTCTCGGTTCGCCGAACCAAGGAGTGAGAAGAAGCGCGTCGGGTAGACCGCACTGACGACAACGAGAGGAGAGGCTCATCTTTAGTGCCGAAAGGTTTGACTCGAGACACGCCATTTTTTGACAACCACGCCAAGTGGGCTTTCTTGAAGTTGCTTAGCGCCACTGCCAGGTGACATTTACGGTCAAACGAAACGGCGTATCCAAACAAACCACATACATTTGCATTACAAAAGTTCGTCAGCTGAATGCAAAAACAATGAAAACTGCTGGCCCTAAATCCTTCAAAAATGAATGTTTCTTTCTCGAAAAACATTTTTGCCCGTCCTTTTTGCGGGGCCAGAACCGACGAATGACATTTGCGTTCATTTGAATGAGGAAATACGATTTGAGATACAAGTGATGCGATTCAGCGCACCTGTTGGGGTTCGGCAATGTGCCCGGTGACGCGGTGTAGCACGCGCTGAGCCAGCTTCTGGTTGAGGTCGTGCGTGCGTCGCTCCGCCAGCGGTTCGGCGAGGTCCGAACAGGACAAGAGCTGCAGCGCGGGAAGAACCAGGACGGGACTCAGCCAATGGGAAAGCTCAGGTTGCTCGGGCACCAGAGTTAGCACTTGATGGTGGACGCAAAGTTGACAAAAGCTACATATTAGATTATAAGGTGGGTGATTTTTTTTTCAGACTTTAAAAAACCCAAAACAAAACAAACAAAAAAAATCTGTTTTTACCGAGACTGAGCAGGCTACTCTGCTGTGCTGCGGGCGCCTCCAACAGGAGCAAGGCGACGCCCATTAACAGCTCATCCGAAGGCAGCTCCTACGAACAAACGTATGCATGTGACTTTTCATCTTGGCAATCGTCGCGTTGACGCACAAGACGAGCGGCGCCGGCCGACCTGTCGGCACGTCGGGATGAGCGTCGTCATCAAGCCGACGAGAGGTCGACAATCGGCGTCCAATTCGAGACAACGCTGGCAAGCGCAGAGCAACCGGAGGAGCAGACGCACTCTCTCGCTCCTCCACGCTTCTCCTCGCTTCTCGGACAGACGGGGAAGCAAAGCGCCGATCAACCAGCGCAGCTCCAGCACCGCCTCCACGCAGTCCACCTGCCACCACAAATATGCCAACGGGCCCCGCCCCCCATTGAAAAAGCAAACATCACGGAAAATCTTGTGACTCAGTTGGCAACTTGCAAGCGCAATTTTAGTCCGACGAGTCTGAAATCGTACTTTCTTAACTGCCACAAATGTGATTTTATGGCTGTTCACAACGTGAGCCAGCGAAAGCAAACATCCTTGACACGTCAGCAACACTTTGCTCTCACTTACCGGCACGTGCGGCACAAGCCGGCAAAGGCACCGGAGCAGACGGTCGGACACGGGCGAATTCTGGTCCTGCCGCTCGTGCGGAGGGGCGAGCCCGCCGTCCGCATCTGCGGGCAGCAACGTCCTCAGGAGACCCTGTCGCAGGAGGCCGCGCTCGGGCCGCCTCTCGGGTTCGCAGTAGATGTAGCAAAGAAACGGGACCAGCATGGCCACATAGGCGGGCTCATTTCTGCTTGAGCACAGACGGCGTGGCGGATGTTACTGTGTGCAAGAACGCATTTGGGACGAGATGTTCAAGGTGAAGGTGCTCGCCTGACAACCGCCTCCTGAACAAAGTCATCCATCACGGCGAGAATGGCGCTCCAGCAGTCCGGACGGTTCTCCAGGGCCGTTATGTACGGGTGGGGACGATTCCTACGCAGCGGTTTAAAAAAAAGAAAAGTGGAAATTGTGATTTTTTTTTGTACATCTCAGATTTTTCAAACAAACACAAAATCAATAAGTGAAATCACTTTTATTTTTGACGTAACGTGGCTTCATGATTGTGTACAGGTTCCTGTTGTTGATCCATGCTGATTATTTGTGTCTCTGCTCTTACAGACCGCAGGTAAAAACAAGAAATAAGAACAACCCATCCAAATGGAATCCGTTTGAAGAGCTTTAGCACCATCTTGTGGCCTCTATAGGCAATTACAAGCCATGTCAGTTGGTTGCACATTTTCGCAATTCGCAGCAGTCCCACCGTGGACTATCACAAGCCATGAAAATGATCAACATAAACGGCAGATTTTCGTCGTGATTTGCAAATATTATTGCGGGCGAACCTTTCGAGGCCGCGTGCCAAAAGCGTTTACGTTCTGATGAAGCTTCACCAGCAATGTCCATTGGCATTGAACCGAGCCGGACAAACTCCGGCCTTCGCTTTGGACATTGCGCAGGACGCCTGCGAGCGCATGCTTAACAATGGCCGCCAGTGGGTGCCCTTCCTTAGTCCAGCGGCACCGACAGTGACCCAGCGGCAGCGCCGGGCCACAGCGCCAATGGCGGCCAAGACACCAGCCGGCCCCCCTGACACACATTCATCTTCCCACCGGGGAGGCACAGAGCCGCGAGGGAGCGAGAGAGACTGAAGAGAACAAAGCAACTGGAAAGAATGTGGCTGCTGAAGAAAGTCGCGGTCAAGACAAGAGGAGAAAGCGCCTTTCTACGAACTGCTCGAGATGGAAACGCGCAATGTGGGGATCCAGATAATAGCGCAAGAGCGGCGTCAAAAAGTATTGGCCCCCTTTCCTGATTTCACAGCAAAATGTTTCAGTTCATGCCAAAACGTCAACCCAAGTCAATCGAAAACGCAGCAGCCATTCCGAGGTGGACTTGCTGGTACGTTTCGGGTTGTTGTCAAGCCGCACAAGGCAAGAACGGGCGCGCTTGAGGGCACCAACTGATATGAGCCAAATGTCATCCGTCGTTTGCGTCACAAAAGCAAGCCGTCCAGGCCCTGAAGTCACCACTGCACTGCCATCGCCATCGTTTGATCAAAAGCTGCAGCGTTTGGATGCCAGGCATTGTCACATCAATCCAAAATATTGCTCCCAAAATTTGGGGAATGATGGCGATTCGTCTGGATGAACGCGAGGGGAGCCTTTGTCTTGTTGATTCTTTAATCCCCATCAGGGGTGGTTTTGGCCTTGGAACTCTCTCGCGGATTCACTTTTTTTTTTTTTCCATTTTGCTCTTGTGTCTGAATCATGAACCTTAAATGAGGCCAAAATACACTTCAGCTGTATTTAACTTTTAAGGATTATAAATAATAAATATTATATATAATAAAGATTTTATTCAACTTTTGAGGGGGAATTCTCTCTCTTGAATTCATTACATTTTCCCCCATTTTCTTTATTTAAGCAAGCACAATGTTTAAATTGTGCATTATGTGACAGCAGCCAATAATAATAAATCTACTTTTTGGGACTAAAACCAACGTCTTGTTTTTCATTAACACCTATCGGTCATTGCGGTGCGAACTTTTGGTTAAGGTGTCAAAAGTTTCACAACCATTGCAAGAAACTAATATCATATGAAATTGCTATCGTGTCCAAAAATCGCTAACGGACGGAATAAAGAAGCGCACATTTGAGTTCGAGCGGTTTTGTAAAATCAAGAAATTCCAAAACGATTTGTAGTTTTCAGTTGGCGACACACGACTGACCTGATCTCGTAAGGACAAGTGAAGTGTGCGTCGCGGTCTCGACGCTCCACTTGCATCTGCAGCAGCTTGGCCACGACTCGAAGCAAACCTCGGACGTTCCTGAGGACGGCTGGAGTCAAAAGAGCGCAAAAAGGACGCAAACGGCGGGCAGGACCGAGAAACGGGTACCGCGCTGAAGGCAGCAGGTTGAGCACGCCGTTGAGGACGTGCCGCAGGTCGGCGTGGCCTTGATCCACCAGCAGCACGACGGCGTCGCAGCAGGCCGAGCGCACCGGAACGCAGTCGCTGCAGCACCGCTCCCACAGCATCGCCAGCGCCGAGCCCTGACGCCGTCACAAGCACTTGAGCTCAGCGCGCGCTCGTCTTTGCCGGTCAATCGATGGCACGGCGCCAAAGGAGCCGAAGCCGCCCGCCGGGCCTCGTTGGCGTGCGCTCGGAACAAGGAATTCACCTGTGCGGAGGACGCGCCGATTTGCCCATTCTCGCCTCGCTCCTGAAGAACGGCAGCAACGAGCCTTCGGACCGCCTGCAAAATGGAAAAAGTCCCAAGAAGAAGTGGCGTGTTGTGTCGTTATAGGGTGGAGGTCGCCAGCTCAAATTCGACGAAAGCGCACTTTGAAAGAATTGAACAAATGTTGTCGATGGTTGATGAGAGTCAGTCGGCAAAGCCGCACACTCGTGACGCCGACGGATTCCGATATTGAAACCAACGCGGTCACGACAAGCTGGAACGGGTCGCACAACACATGGAAAAAAGATCGCAAAGACGTGCACTTTTGGACGCTTTCATCTGAATTTGACCCGTCGGACGCAAACTTAATTGTGCATCACCATTCAATCGTTGAACGTTAGCAAAACAAAATTGAGCTTGCTGATTTTGCTACAGGGAAAAGAAAGGGACTTTTTTTTCCCCCTCATGAGCTCATCGAAATGTCATTTGTTGCAATGTAGCTTAAATAATGCGCATATTGCCACCTTCAACAAGCGCAGATTTTTTTTCCTTCTCTCTCCAAATCAGTGCAGCCCGATCACAGAGCCATCCAGCAAAGATTTGAAAGAAGGCACTTCCAGACGCCACCGGGCTTGTGCGTGCGGCGCCCGCCACGGGAGGTGGACGAAGACGAGGACAAAGACGAAGTTGAGCGGGAACTAAAAGGCGAGTGCGGGTTTGTCGGATTCTAACAACACGAGACTATCTGAAGGAGTTTCGGCGCCACGCGGACGACTTGGGAAGCTTCTTTTTGGACAGCTCGGGACACTTCATTTATTACCGATTCCTCCTCATTGCCGTTTTCGCCCAACGTCGATCAAAATATCATTTTCACGGTGAACTCACTCGGCCAACGTCTCTCAGATTGGCTAAGCGGCGATGAATTGGCTGAATTGAATCTTTACAAATCTTACGTTTGCCAGTAAACATCTCATGACTCCGAGAAGGCTCAGGTCAAAAATGCTGCGGTGACGATGACCCAGAATATTGTGCCACGAGAGGATCATGAAGGTGCATAATCGGGCCATGGGGCAAGTCAGTCAATCCCCAGACCTCAACCCAACAGAGAAGCTTCCAATTTCCAAATGGCAACCAAGAAACTTGAACGGTTTCGAGCGCCTTCTCTTTTACAATAATCAATATACAACTGTGGAAATCCGGATTCCTCACACGACGCGCATTCGCAGCTCACCTGAACTTGGATGATGGGACTCTGGAAGTCAAGTCGCACCTTCAAGGCCTCCATCGTGCCTACGGAAGCAGCAGAACTTGGTAAGGAACTCGCGGCCAGCCTGCCATTCAAAACAAATATCAAGTGACGCCTCGCACAATTCTGCAGACGCTAACGCTCGGAGGTAGACAACGTCGAGGCCTTTGAAAGACGATCCGATCCGCGGAGTCGCGTGATCTATCAGCCTGAAGCCGTGACACAAATCATGACAACATTATCATCACATGGCAACAGAACGGCGGGCCCGCGTCCTCTCGTCTCACCAGGCTTGACGTGAGCCGACTCGCAAATGGACAGTAATCGGAAGCTCACCATGATTGTTGTGTTAGCAAAAAAAAAGAAAGAAAAAAGCCGAACGCTGGATTTACAAGCTGCAGCAGGAGCAGCTGCACACACAAGCCATTAGATCGGTTTAACATGACTAGAAAGACGCGCAACAAGTCGAAACGCAGCTGCCAGCACCCACCCAAAACAAGTCAGCCCACCCCACCAAATTGTTATCTACGTGATAAGCCAGTGTGCTCGACTGTCCAACAGCAGCACGTCGGCCTTCCGGCTCTCACCGACAAGCCGCATGAGCAGGTAAGTCTGCTGCAAAAAAACAACAGGACTGCTTTCAAATTCTACTTTTTGAATTGACATTTCACAATGAACGTCTGTGACGCTCAACAAGATCTCATTCTGCGATGAGAACACACATCCTTGGTCTTCTGCATCTTCAATTTTATGGAGTAAAGCCTGGAATCGTTTGTGCATGGACGTGTACCAGCAGTTTCCACGGCATATTTTCAATGCCGTTCAACAATATGGCCCTGCAACTGCAAAGGTCGGCATTCGTGACAGATGGGAGGACAATGCTGTTGAGCCAACAGAACCTTAGCTTTAGAAAGGACTCCAACTTTGCTTTGCCCACGCCAAAAACACAACTTGGAAGGAAGTCTGAGAGGCCACCTCAGGCATATTCTTATGATTAGGATTATTATTTCGCAATGAAATTCAACCACTAGTTGATTTCAAATGTATGAAAAGCTATTTCTAAGCATTTACAGAAAACAACCTCCAATGGTGTTTTTTTTTACACAAATTATACGTTTCATGTTCCTTGAGTACGTTTGTTTCAATCTGTTTTATCGTTACAATACAAAGAGACATTCGTTATTATTACAGAAAGAGGATTGCTTGACAATCCAAAATAAAGCAGACGTCAAGACCAATGCCGAATAAAAGTGTATTGTGTGTTCAAACGCGGAACGTTTCCAGTGGACGTTCGTGTAGCTTAAAATCAAGCTGACAAGCAAAAGTTTCAACAATGGACATTTGTAAATGGGCTTCTGTCGGTTGTCAAGCAAACGAAAATGTCAAATGAAATCAAACGAGGCAGTGGTGCAAATCATCACAATACATCAAATCTGGATCTATATAGACATACGTATATTTCAAATAAAAAAAAAACTATTTTTATTTTTAACCTTATCTGGTAACACGTGCGCCATTCTGAGGCTAATCGAATCTGCTAATAGCGACACATCAGCTTGTAACGTCTTTCAAATCGGCCCGTCAAGTCATTCAATATTAAAACTATTATGCCTCTGACAATATAGTTGCGCGCTGAGTAGGGCTAGCCTCTCAGTTAACGAGAAATTAAAGTTTTAATTAAGACCATTTGATCAACTTTACCTTCTTCGCAAACTCGACAGGGCATGAAAGTACGGCAAGCATCAGGGGGCAAGATTTATAGCAATTTAAGCATAGAGTGTAAATGGTTTTAAAATAATAAAACTATTAACTGTTTGTTACAACGCCGGGCTATATACAGTGCCATATATTTGACTTGAAATTGTTTCATTTATGGCGACTTGAAAATTGCAACAAAAAAACACACACACAAAACACGAAGAGAGTGTTGCGTTTTCCCAAGAGGCATGAAGGCAACGTGACTGCTGTTTGCTTTGTGTTCTCCTATTGGTCATTCGTGTTTCGTGCGCGCTCGAATTTGGGCAGCACATGCGCTTTGTTGCTCAGTCAACAAGGTAGCGTGATTGAGCACGGGTAGAAAAAAATCAAAATAAACGTCATGTATTTTTATTATTAGGAACATTGTAAAAGATGTGGCAAGCAACGGTGTATCCAACAAAAATATGCCATTTGTTTGACCCCCTGCCTATAAAAAAAAATACAATGATAATAATGCTCAATGCAGATAAGCATTTGTTTTTGTTATATTTAGAAGGTCTGTAGCGGATGTAGTTTCGTGTGCGTGTGTGTTCGCGTGTGTTTGTGCGCGTGTTTGTGTGCGCGCGTGTACCTGTTGTGTCGACCGCGGTCGAGTCTTGGAAAGTCTTGAATGCGATTTGGAGCGCAGTGAGCGGCCACCATGTCCGCCGCCGTCACAGTCACACGCCATTTGGACTTAGCTGCAGTGCCGATACACATTTTATGCTGTCCATGAAACGGAAGTAACGCGAGCGCGGCCTCAGGAATGGCCAACTCGGTGAGTAGCCGTCCGGGAGGACTGGCCGCCTTAATGAACGCGTTGTTGGATGTGTCACAGTCGAGGCGTCGGTCCTCTAAGCTATCAAAAAAGAAAGAAATAAGGAAAAAAGAGATTGGACCAGCACGCTAGCTTTAGCTTGTACGTGCTGCTTTCTTTTCTTTTCTTTCATTTTCTTTTCTTTTCTTTCATTTTCTTTTTTAACGACGAAGTACACAAACGTTTGTGCGAAATCTCAATGCATTTACTGGTGAGTTGCATCTCGATTCCCGCATCGTCAAAATCCATATCCAAGTTTGCAAAATGTGCATCTGTGTGATGCATAGACCTCGTTTCTAACATTTCTTAGATTGCAATCTTAGTTTTCATTTTCCACTGGACTGACTTCTTTGGGATTTCAATGGAGTTTTTTTCCAGCCACTCCGTTAGGTACACCTGCTCAATCCAAATACAATTAACCATTCATCCATTATCCACGCCGCCTATCTAAAAATGAAAAATAAAAAGTTGCTCAATATGATGCTGCTCGAGCAGAATTGGACCTTTCCCTTAAGTTGACTAGGTAAGCAACATATTAGTAAGCCGTCAATATGATGGAATTGAGTGTTTCTAAAGTTAACAAAAAAAAAAAGTAACTTTCTCACCCTCAAACAAAAAAAGTTTAAACCCATGAGATGATGAATTGGTCGCGAGAGAGATGATCACTGAACATTTCCATTGCCAGGGGGCCGTCCAGGTGAAACTCGAACTTGGCCACCGTGCCCAGTTCCGAAAGAAAGCCACAGTGGAAGGCTTCACCCACGACTGGATGGTGTTCGTCCGGGGACCGGAGCACAGCAACATTCAGCACTTTGTGGAGAAGGTTGTCTTCCACTTGCACGAGAGTTTCCCGAAACCGAAAAGAGGTGAGCTGTGCCGCTTTTCATCCTTTTCGAAATTGCCCTCGCCCTCTGGACTTCTGCAGTTCCTCTAAAAAGTTGCACGACATTGCGAAAGCGAAGAAAAGGATTTAGTGTTCAGCTCCGCTGAGCTGATGCATTCAAGTCCCGAGGAGGCGAGCGAGGAGTGCCAAATGAATGACCTCAAAACAATCAATAATTTGCCTTTTGCTGACTTTGGCAACGGTGGAATGGGACTGAAAATCAGCCCATTTATGGCAATGTTTGCACCTGGCTTGACATGCCCGACGCTGCAGGATCGTGATTTAGACGCACCCGATCGTGTTTTTGCTGACTTTTATCTGGAAGCGCAATCGGGCACCAAATGGGCCAGATTATCAACATGCGTGTCTTTGTCTCGAGACGGCCCACACCGCTTGAAAAATCTGTCCGACGCATCCGATAATCCGCTTTTGGCTGACCTCAATCGGAAGGAAACAATCAGGCCCGATTGTCGTCTCGAGCCGAGCCGGCTTGGCGTTTGCCACAGAACAATCGCTCGGGCTCTGTTTTCCAACACATCTTTTTTTTAAGCTGGCCTCCAAATTGGCCCGATTTCTGTACGTGGGTTGGGCGATATCGCGCCGAGGTGAGGAAGAAAACAGACGGTGTCACTTTGAACGTCATAAAAAAATGCAGCGCGACGCAAGAGGATCTAATATGACAAAATAAATAAATGACTAGACAAATAGTAGGCTGGAACGTATTAATTTACGTGACAGCCCATGGGGCCCCTCAAGAAAAGCGAAATTCACTGCAGCCGGGGTGAGCTTCGTTCTGTTCACGATTTCCCGCATCGGAGCGCCGTCTTTGGGTAACCGAGCAACAAACGTGAGCAACGCTCTGAGTTTCGAACGGTCGCCGTGAACTCTTGTGCAGCCCAGCGCACTTTGTTGGGATCCTTTTCACATCTGAACACACTTTTTTTTTTTTTTAGGCAAAGCGTTGACAATTAAAAAAAAAAAAAAAACACACACACAAGTGCCTGTGCTTCATTATTACCGCAAACTGTTCTTGGGTGTTGCCACGACAACAGTCCATTTCGGCAATGCTTTCTCGACACGTGGAGCCGAGGAACACCCAGTGCGTTTTTTTTTTTTTTGCTCTGCGCCACTGATGGCCTCTGCTCAAAGAAGAAAGACCGAGGGGCGACTCGATTGTTGTGCCAGTCTTGAAAATGAGCGCTGATGGCGAGCGCTGGTGGCGAGATGTCCCATTCGTGGAAGAACAAGCGCGCTGTTGTCCAACTTGCCCCCAGCACGCGCACAGTGTGATGGTGTCATGATTGGTTCAAAATGGCGGCTCTCTCAAAGAGAGGCGCGCGCTTCTCGTCTTGGCATTTCTTTTTGCCATATAGCGTCCAATAAGTTATGCCCAAAAAGTTGCGGTTCGTCGTTTGGGACAATTTGTTTCGAATCAAGTCGTCATCTTGCTGGCGTTAGCAGATTCAAGTTCAGCAGATGTTCTTCTCGTGACTAAAGTTCAAAGTTCACCGGCAGCTGCTGTCATTTTGCACGTCTGCCGACGACACAAAAGTCGGTCGGTTGTCGAGGAGCCGGCCGGCCTCTTAATCCTGCCCGATGAATCTGGAGGCCGCTCGTGTTGCGTCGTCTCGCTTTTAGCTGATTAGCGCCAGTTGTTGAGAAAAGAGATTTGGAAAAGACGGCGCCTGTCCAAGCGTGCTGCGACGCAAATTGTCAAGGAAGCGCGTTGTTTAAACGAAAGAAACCAAGCATGGACTGTTCCAAATGTTGTTTCTCGTGTAGGTTGAGCTCAGCGCTTTCGAGCTCAGGAAAATTTGCTCCTAATTAAATTTGCCCGGCAACCTTTCCGACGTCAACGGATTTAAAGGTTGTCGTAGCGACGGCCGCGTCGTTCCCTGCGCGACAGAGCATCGACACTTTGGCGGCAAGAAGTCTTTAGCGGCCTGATGTCGACCTTCAGGATTGGGGAACATGTCAGCCGCGTTGAGAGACTCGAAATCAGCGCTTAGCGTTTTGGATTCGCCGACACTTTTCTGTTTTGTTGTCAGAGGTGACGTTCCACTCTTGCATGTGCACCACAGTGGACATTCTTCTTGGTCGCTTATGTCTAGCCGGGTTCGCAAGGCGCCACGTATTCCGCCACCTATGCCAAGTCATCAAATGAGCTTTGAAGGTTGCAAACGGCAGCTAACCTACAGCAAGGCACACGACGTCTCCGCTGCTCTTGCTGCTTCCCAAAAGCATTTCCGAGTGAGAGCGTGATTCGCATCTGGTCCCGTTATCGGGCCAATATTTGGCATCTTGCCGATAATCGTCCTCGGCCGTCTTTTTAACTTCTAAGGCTGGTTTATTTTGGGTGGCTGCAGCACACTTCTTTCTTTGTCTTGCTCGCTCTGCTGTGCTGTGCTGGTGGCCCTGCCTGCAGAAGCAGAATGGCCCGCCCACAGCGCCATCTGATTGGTTGCTCTGCCGAAAGATGCCTTTTTGCTTTTTCACCTCGAGTCACGCGCCCTACGGAAGAGGCAACAGGCTACAGACTTGCCCAAATTTGAATAAATGTCAGTCGACAACAAGTCACTGCTAACAGAAAACAATTTGCCATCGAAAACTTCAGAGCGATGTTTGTTGTCAGTGAACTATTAAGACGTGCGGCGGAGCCTGGGAGCTCCTGCACTTTTTGTTCCACTCTTAAAACTAACTAAAAACAAAAAGCTTCAACATGTTGTAAATCACGAAAGTTGTTTTCTAAACATGTGCTTCAAGGCATTTCAACAAAGTCGAGTTTTTATTTTATTTTTTTTTTTTTTCAACAGACGAATATCGGCCTCCATGACTACCGCTAATCGTTCTCGGCCCTGAAACAAAGCAGATGGTTCTATCGCAAGTTTTTACAACCCAACAACTGTTTTGATGACTTGACTCTTGCGTGAGTGCTGATTTGTGAACGGTCGCAGCCCGGCAAAAGATTAGCTTGTCCTGCGCCACAAAAGGACCATTGCCGGCGTGCCAGCTCTTTTTCATTTGTTGAAAATGCCCAGCCTGATTGGAAAGATTTTGACGAGCGTCCTCGGGCTGCCTTCAAGTCCGCTGGGACGCCGCGCTGACAAACATGAGCCAAGAACACCTGAGCTCAAGCGGAGGTCCTCGGGGTGTTAACACGGCGGGGGGGAGTCGCTTTTGCAGACAAGGTGGCGGTTTGAAGCTTTTTCTTTGTACTTGTTTAGCACCCGGGTGGAAATGGGACCTAATTAGCCGCGGTGACGAAATGACTTTGTTGAGCGTGTCGCCGTGGCATTAAACTCTCTCTTCGCTTTTGTTTGCAAGTTTGCAAGGACCCGCCGTACAAAGTGGAGGAGTCGGGATACGCCGGCTTCATCCTGCCCATCGAGGTTTACTTCCGCAATAAGGTAGACGAGTCGATTGACGTTGCACCCAAAATGGATCCGTGTCTCATCTGCGCCGATGGCCGATTGGCTGCAGGAAGAGCCCAAGAAAGTCCGCTTCGACTACGACCTCTTCCTGCACCTGGAGGGCCACCCGCCTGTCAATCATCTCCGCTGCGAGAAACTCACCTTCAACAATCCCACCCGAGAGTTTCGCCGCAAGCTCCTGCGAGCCGGCGGGGTGAGTGTGCCGTCGCCGTCCGTGGTTGCGCCAACATTGCCGCCATTTTTTTCCCGCTGGCTGGCGTGAGAGTCGCGTCGTCTGCTGCTTTTTCCCACCTGACCTAAGCGCCGCCTCCGTCTTCGCTTTGGCCGCACGCCTTTCTTGGCCTTCAAAGACAAACGCGCCTTCCCGCTCGGTGTGGAGCAATCTAGAGCCGACCGGCCGAATCGTGAGGAACGTGCTAACAACTTGTCTTGTCTTTTCTTTGAACAGCGCCGGGATCCACACAAACGCACCTCAGAGGAGTCAAACGTAAGATTTCAATTGTATTTGCATTTTTTTCTTTGAGACGCGGACGTTTTGTTTTTTCCGACCGTTATTGATCGGAATTTCTCCCATCCTGGCGTAAGAATATGTTGTCATTTGGATTGTTTTATACGAGCGAGATGACCCCCCAGGTGTTTTTCACACAATTATTGACCATAAATAGGACTTCAAGGTTGTTATTTATAGGTCAGGAAAACTCAAAATACAAAAATCCAACTGAGGTGAACTCATTGGATCTTTTTTTTTAAAACGCGTCCCGAATATAATTGGAATGGAAAATCTTTGTCATTTAAAATCACATTCAAATGTCGTTTTAAGCTTTGTTTTCAACACTAAAACTAAAATGAATCATTTTCAGAAAAATGACCAAAATTCACCCAACCATCCATTTTCTGAACCGCTTCTCCTCACGAGGGTCGCGGGGGGTGCTGGAGCCTCTCCCAGCCGTCTTCGGGCAGTAGGCGGAGTCACTCCCTCAACTGGTCGCCAGCCAATCGCAGGGAGACGAACAACCATCCGCAAATTTAGAGCGTCCGATCACGCGTGTTGTGGAAATGTGGGACAAAAGCCACGCAGGAGGGGCGGAGCCGGAATCGCACCCACGACCTCTGCACGGCGAGGCCATCGCTTGCTTTTTCACCTTGAGTCACACGCAATACGGGAGGCAGCGGGTAACAGATTTGGAATAAATGTCCCAACAAATTGAAAACTATTTGCCGTCATAAACTTTAAAGCGCCTGGGAGCTGCGTGCACTTTTTGTTCAACTCTTAAAACTAACTCTTCTATTTTTCTTAAAAAAAAAAGCTTGAACATGTTATAAATCCTGCGATTGGCTGGCAACCAGTTCAGGGTGTGACCCCGCCTACTGCCCGAAGATGGCTGGGAGAGGCTCCAGCGCCGCCCGCGACCCGCGTGAGGAGAAGCGGTACAGATGATGGATGTTATAAAAAACAAAATTTGTTTAATATGCTTCAAGGCATTTCAACTAAGTCAAGTTTGGGGTTTTGAGTTTTCAAAATTTTGACACCATTTTTTTTTTTTTTCAACAAATGATTATCGTCTTCAATAATCCATTTCGGCCCTGAAACAAAGCAAATGGTTCTATCACACGTGGCTTTGAGCGTGTCGCCGTGTCCTCGAGTTGGCGCGTTGAGTAGAAAAGCAAGCGCCATTCACCGGAACTAGCCTGTGTTGTCGTGCGGATGGCCTTGACAAGATGGCCGCCATTTAAGGGTGGCGCGAGCCGTGTGGTCACTTGGCGTCATCAAACAGTTATTTGATGTTGAGGCTTGGGAGGGGATCGGATCGGCTTTACCGCCTGACTTTCAAATGCGCCGGCCGCTTTATGTGGTCAAGGTCGTCGGGTCACGAGCCCCCTTCGACCAACTACAAAGCCTTTTGGAAGCGTCGGAACGCACCCCGCGGTCGTCTCGACTCTTTTTAACGGTTTGATCGCTTGGATGAAATATGAGGTGAGACAAACGAGCCCCGTCGTCAGAAACGATCCATCTGCTCCTTTGCCGTCCGCTCCGCTTTAAGAAGTGCGCACGTGTGGAAAACGAGGCCGCTGTCGCAAGAAGCGGACCTGCGCTGCCCGATATTTCGAGGGGGGCGGGGCATTCTATTCTCTGTTCCGCTTCTCCTCTCGCATGTCACGGGGGCGCTGGAGCCAACTGCTTGCCACATCTGGGAACATTTCCTTTGTGCTGGCCCATCTGAATTTACAATTAGGTTTTTTTTTTTTTTCCAGATAATATGAAACTGATTCTTATAGAAATATTGACACAGTTTTATTTCTAGTTTGCATTTCACAACAACTTGGGCTTTATCATAAAGTCATATCAACTTTGGATCTGAATGTCACAGCATAGACGCACTTAAAAAAAAGTTTGTGTTGCCCATAAATGAATATTAATTGTTGCAATGCGTTCTTGCTGGAGTCGTCATGGTAACTGAAGCCTCACGCCTCATTGGCCCAGCAGCACATAGCGCAGCCTTTCAACTTACTCAATGGAATAAAAACGGGCTCACTCAAGTCCGCTGTCATTCTTCTTGATAGGACGGCGCCAAAGGAAGCGGAAGTCCAATCGTCAGCAGCGGCAGCAGCTTCTCCAAACTTCACGAGCCCTCCAAGGTCCACAAAGACGAGCCGCCAAAAGAGAGCCAAAGTGCCTTCGGAGACTTGTGCTGGGAGTCCAGCAAAGCCCCGAAAGAACCTGTGAGAAAACCCAAAGAGAACCAGCCGCTTCCCAGCGGCAATCCCAAAATGGGCTTCAAGGGACCCAAATGTTGGTCCCATCGGAGCACGCGACGCTCCGCCCCCGATGGGGACATTCACGGAGCCAAAAAACGAAAAAGGGGGTTCGGGGAGCAGACCGCCGGCTCGGATGTGCCGCGTTCCGATAAAAAAGTTGGGAAGGACCGGCCGCGGATGCAAAGCAAGGAATTGCATCGGGGAGGCGACGACGCCGCCACGCAACGCAAGTTCCAGGAAGTGGTGACGGAGCCCGACATGCCCGACATGGACTCCACCAAGTCAGACGTGAGTAGCGCGCAACCAACGAGCTTTCTTTATTTCCTTTGGCAAATCACAAGGAGACAAAACGAGAGGAAAAATCCGTTTTCCGACCAAAGATGTCGTCCGTTTTCCACGTTGGCGTCTTGTCGCCTCCGTCACATTTTGGGGCTTTCTTTCAAATGCTCGATAGGTGTTGGGAAAAACAAACATTCAAACAGTCGTTAACTTCACTTTGACACAATAGTGAGAGAGTTTTTTTTGTTTTGCACTTGACAAACTTTCCATCTCTCCAAGAAAAGCAAACTAAAACGACTTTTTGGTGCTTTTGCGGTGCGCCCTCAAATTGGACAAAATATGCTTTTATGGTGGTCTGCTTGGCTCCGGGGATCTGCGCTGCAAAGGGGGTGGACCCCAATAAAAAGGCGTGTGTGTGTGTGTGTGTGTGTGTAGGGGGGGGCAGGAAGTAGACATTTCACAAACCTTTTGTCTCGCGCCACAATTTGATCCTTGACAAAGGCCTGACGTTTGCCGACTTTGCACACATTTGGATGGAGGACGTCCCCATAAAACGTGCGCGTGCGTGTGCGCGTGCGCGTGCGTGTGCGCGTGTTACAGCCAAATAGGGGACGGATGGCAGGATTTATGCTTTTACAGCTCGTGAGGATGCCGGCAATCGACAGCGGTGATTAGCACGAGAATAGCAACGATGGCCCTTCCTTTGCCGATTTACGGCCAGCTTTTTGTTTTCAATCCGAGATGCAATCCTCTTCTTTTTCATCTTTGTGTGTGTGGGGATGGCGGGGGCTGACAAATGCCAGGTGTCTGAGTCTTTTCAGCTTCGCAAAGCGCCGGGGCTCGTTTGATCTTTGTCTTCCCGCTGCTCACTGGGCCACAAACGGCAAACGTGGATTAGGGAGGTGCCGTTTTTTCTTACTTTTTTTATTTAAACCGGTTGCGCCGTCCTCGTGAGTTTAGTTGGCAGAAGGAACAAGCAACACCAAAAAAAAATAGTTTGCATATAGGGCTGTGACGATATTTTGATATCGATATGTATCGCGATAGTTAGGTGAGTGATATCAATAGAAAATGGTAAAAAAAAAACAACAACAACGGAGATCACGGCCCAACTCGTCACAAACTCCCTCCCATTGTGGAAATACGACTTGAGGCTTACGCATGCGCCGCTCAGCTAGCGTGACTCAAAACAAACGAAAAAAAAAAAGTGTGGCGTCAGGTGGACTTACCGGCCGACTTGACGAAACGTCCCTCAGTTCCATCGCACGGGAGCTCCGGGGGAAAGAGGCAGGCTTGCTTAATAGTTAAGCCACGAACAAGCACCCTCCCCGGACACGCACGGGACGAGAACACGAGAGCTCCGTCGCAAGGGAGCGGGCGTGCGTTGTACATTTTCAAATAAAACTCATCGGAATTCAGCCCTTTTCCCTTTTTCATTTTCAATAGTCAAAAAAAATATATACATAAAAAATCGACCGATATGACATTCATGCCTCCCGATATAGTTTTCAGCCTTATCGCCCAGCCCTATTTGCACATTTCCCCAAAGATTTGCGTTTTGTTTCTTGATGTAGCATGAACGCGGCGGCCATTTTGAAGGTGTGCTCCTTCAGGTCGCTGGATTGTTTGTAGCGTCAAGTAAAACGCTACAAACATTTGGGAGCGTGCCAAGACAGCTGCCGTCGCTTTGAGAAGGAAGTCATTGTGCGTTTTCCTCTTTTGTTGGCCGTGTCGCCAGTGGGAGGAGCCCAGTCCCACCACTTCCGGTTCCGGTTCCAGTTCCAGTTCAGGCTTTGCTCCCACACGTCCCACACGTCAAGGTAATCAAAGTCATCATCATCATCATCATCACAGCACCTTGCGTTCTGACTGCAATGTTATTTTTTTATTTGGGATATTATGCGTGTGCTCTTTTTTTCTTTCTTTATTTTTTCCTCCAGATGCAGCGGTGGATTTGATCGTCCGAAAGCGGGTGGTGATTCCCGACGCCACCCGCACAGGTAAGAGTCCACCTGCCGTCACGCTTGGCCTCCACTTGTGGCATGAAAGCGTATTTGTTCCGCTCGCTCGCAAACGGTCTCCAGATTTCTTTTCAAAGCGACGCCTGGCACGACGCTCACATGTTCCACGGCTGCTCGCGCAACTTTTTCCGACTGCCGCCTTCCCTGGACGGCACCCGATGAAGCAACTCATACCAATTTGTCTCTTTGCTTCTTTTCTTTCTTTCACACTTTACAACAAAAGGCAAATTCAACCATCACCTCCCCAATATTTCTCTCTGTTATAAAATCAAACACTTCACTCATTTAATTGCCCAATATTAGCTCATTTTCAAATGTAAAACTTTTTTTTTTTTCGTCAACTTAAGAATTTTCTTTAAGACAAAGATATTGACAGTCAACCAATTCTTTTTCCAACTCGGCAGACACCTTTTGAGGCATTTAAAAATAGTTGGTCTTTTTTTGGGGGGGGGGTAAGAAATTATTAATTTGAGCCATTGAGTTGTTTTTCATGCCATTGAAACTTTTTGAAGCTTTTCTGCGCACAACTTTTAGTTTTTCTTTCTCTTTTGAAAATGCTCCCCGCGCGTGCGTGCGTGCGTGCGTGCGCATCTAGTACTCGGCCCGCTGCAGTCAGTGATGCAGGATCTACACTCGGACGATCACGAGGAGCATTCGGAGGACGAGGACGACCTCGACTTGGATTCGGACGGCGAGCGGCCGGCGCTTGCGCACATCTCGCACCACCAACGCAGGTCGGCTCACCCAAGAACTTTTGCGCCGCTCGTCCCAAACGGATGAAAATGAATTTTAGCGCAAGTCACTTACTGCAGCGTCCTGTGACTTTGCACAAAGGGTCAGTTTGAGTGACGGCAGCGAGAGTGACAGCTCCGCCCCCTCGCCGCCGTCACGCCACGATGTGCCCGGCTCACTTAAGACTCCAAATAACCAGGTGAGATCTTTTCCTCTATCCCGGACAGCCCCTGAAAGTGGTTACGAGGGTCAGGTGAGGATAGAGCCACCAACGAAAATTCTTAGCACGCAACACAACACAGCGTCGTCGATCAGCCAACCAAACGACCATCAACGTTGATGTCGTAAAAAGCAATTGAATGATATGATTGCAACACTGTAGAACAAAATAGCCTCCGGCATATATGCTCTATCCATCCTCAGCGGCGAGCGACTTACTGCGGCTGACTGAGCTTGCTGTGACTCTATTGCCCCCTGGTGGCCGAGGAACAGCAGCTATTTTTTTGCTCGTGGCTTTCCAGGAAGAGGCAATCACCGACCGGCCACGATCTGCTGTCCTTCCAAATTTGAAAGACTTCAGGCGTTCGGCTGTTTGTGCTTGACTTGATGTTTGAGTCATTTGTTGCAATGTTGCTGCTTTGCTCAGATACTTGACTTGAAGAGCACCAGCAAGCGGAGCAAGCAGGACAAAAAGCAAAATGTCGATTGTGACAAGGTACAATTTGTGGTTGCGATGGTCATTGTGTCGCGTGGCGTGGCGTGGCTCGAGTTATTTGATTCCGCGTCTGTCGTTGTCCACTTTGCAGGCGTACCTCGACGAGCTGGTGAAACTGCACCAACGACTGATGACCTTAAGGGAAGGTCACATCCTGCAACAGGTAAGCAAACGCTTGCCATCACATCTATTTGGCCGCCTTTTGCCTTTGCGTGGGCCCCATTTTGGAAAAGGGACATGTTCTAAGCGTGTCCAATTAAAACTAATACTTTGTCCTTTTGTCTGGAACCAGAATCGGGAGTGGCGTCTTTTGCTCAGTGTGGGTTGCCCGCCGGTTTTGTTTTTTGCAGATCGTCAACGTCATTGAAGAGACGGGCCACTTCCACATCACGAACACGACTTTTGACTTTGATCTGTGCTCCTTGGACAGAAGTACAGTAAGGAAACTCCAGAGTTACCTGCAAACGTCCTGAAGTTGGGAGCAGCTCGCAGCTTCATTTCTCCACGTAATGTTTTTCTTTGGGACAATATTGGATGCAATGCAGAAAGCGCTACGAGAGGGTCGTCGTCAGCCAATCAGATCACCCTCAAAGCCGCGGGGGGCGTTTTGCTTGCGATGAATGTGGACGTGCTGATGTTTGCCATGTTTGGAAACGCGTGATCAACATTGCCGTCTTATTTATTGACTTTGCCCGTGTGTGTGTGCGTGCGCGTGCGTGTTGCAAATAGCAAAACAAAGAAAAGGACTTTCTTGAAGCACTCGGCAGCAATTGTTTGTGACGGTGCAACCCGCCCACAAAATACGGTCCCCGCACGTGTTTACAGTTTGATTTGTCACAATGTGTGTTGAAATAAATATTTGCAAGTGGGCGGCGCTCACAGACGCTGCGAGGTGCGGCTGTGTTTCGGATGACCGAATTGTTTGAGGCCCACCCAAAGCGGAATGCTCCTTACGTTTCGGGACTCGTGTATAATTTCTGCCAAGTTTCTTTTTGGGACCAAATCCATCCATGATGTGGAACAACTTCACAGGTAAGTCTCAGTCCAACAAAGTACGTATTCGATCCCTTTTCGCGGCAAACATGAACCTGGCAACTGAAACATACTGCTCCGCGCGTGCGTGTGTGCGTGTGCGTGACTCCAAATTGGGAATTACGCCCAAGGGATTGGTAAATAAACAAGACTCTTAGGTTGGTTGCATGGAGTGAGCAGGAGGCGTGGTTCCTATAGACACAAATGGTTATATTTAAAATACTCGGTCAAGAGATGTCAATCAAAGAAAAGAACCGGGTAGACGATGCCGGGCTGGAGCTCACTGGTGGACTGGAGAGGGACGAATCCCGGGGGAACAAGCACCCACTAAAAGAACACGCCGCACACAAATCGAGGGAAAAACACTCCCGAAAAAAACGCCCCGTTCTGACAACGGGAACGCCCCCTCTCACCAAGGGCCACGTCCGGTGTCGCCTGTTCTTTATAGCGTCAGATTTAGGCAACACTTAGGTAAGCGTCATGGCAAATACCGCCAACATTAGCCCACCCCGGCAAGGTGGCCGACTGGTTAGCACGATGGCCTCACAGTGAGAGACAACATCGGGCGTAGGTTCAATCCCGGCTCCGGCCGTCCTGTGTGACGTTTGCATGTTCTCCCGTGCCTGCGTGGGTTTCCTCCGGGTACTCCGGTTTCCTCCCACATTCCAAAAACATTGAACACTGTAAATTGCCCCTCGGTATGAGTGTGAGTGCGGATGGTTGTTCGTCGACGTGTGCCCTGCGATTGGTTGGCAATCAGTTCAGGGTGTGACCCCGCCTACTTCCCGAAGATAGGCTCCGGCGAGCCTAGTGAGGAGAAGCAGTACAGAAAATGGATGGATGGACTAGGCCACCCCAGGTATCCAACCAAGGTACTGTGAATGCAATCTGATGTGGCATTTCAAAATAAAATGCCATAGAAATCTCAACTTTTGACCTTTACACCCGATTTCGAAAATTATTAAAAATTAAGTTTTCGTTATCCCAGAATAAGACTTCTGCTGGGGCACACTCGGCCACCCCAGGTACTTTCATTAAAATCTGATGTGGCATTTCAAAATAAAAGGCCAAAAATATATCAAAATTTGACCGTTACACATGATTTTGAAAAATCGTTAAAAATTAAGTGTGTGTGTGAAAAACTGGACACGTCCACTACTGCAATACTTGTGTGGTTCATACGTGGGGTGGCTGATGACGTCACGCCACGGCACCTCCAATCGGACGAACTGCATTACGCGCCAATAAATTTGAGTCATTTCTATATTTTTTTTGCTTATTCACCTCGAACTTTGTTTGCACGTCGCCACGAGAATTCAAATTAAAAAAAAAATTCCAGTTGGGACTTTATCAATAGTTCTGTTGCTTTTATTACACATGCCTTTTCGATCGATCTGTTATGATGATCAACTCGTCATCCAACACTTTCTGTGTAAATTATTAAATATATCGCATTCATTCTAATGCTAATTTTGCATGATCCGTTGAACTTGTATTTGTATTTTTTATTGCAGACGTATGGCGCCAATGCAAACTATGCTGAGAAGTCAACCTCGAACAACTTTTCACCGGGCTGAACAGAGCTTCTATTATAAAGTGTTCTAAAAGACAAACAATTCTATTCTAAAATGTTCTCCGACTGAACTAGCGCCACCTAGTGGAGGACACCCACCCACGCTGCGACTGGCCCAAACGCTTATTTGAACTTCTGCCATTTTTGTTTCTCGTACCATTTAAGTGCAAACAATGGCACTCGAATGACGTCTATAAAAAAATCTCATTTCAGCAATTTTTAAACAACTTTATTGATACAGCACATTTCACGACAGCTGCATGTGCCTCTAACCCATCAACGTTGAATTAGAAATCCCTTTGTCATTGTACTCAAGTGTGCAACGAGATTAGAGAACCATAACTTGGTAAGATTCTACGCACTGGAATGTTCTGTTGCAATTTCATCAAAAATACAACCTTACAGCTTAGTTTGCGTTGATTGTCAAACTTTCAAATTTAACTTGCACTTTTTTTATTGTTATGGTCAAGTTGCTCAATTGGTGTGGAAATTTTTTTTTCCTGGCCCCACATTAATTTTTGACTACCAACCACTGTGCCAAATTGCGCAATCCAAAGATTTGACGTTTTTAAAATATAAAAATTAAAAAAAAAAAAAAGAAACTGGTAACAAATGAGCTCCTGTAGCATTTTAGGAAGCAAAGACAGATGCACATGCCCCTTAAGAGCTTTATTAAAACACCACTTCAACAAGCGAATGCCAAACAAAACAAAATGGGGACTGCAGCACCAGGACGAAAAAAGCTTCTTTGAAGCCACTTAAAAAATAAAAATAAAAACACTCCCAGGCAAGTAGATGTAAGATGGAACCCAACAGACTCGTTAGGGTGTTCTACACTAAAGACGATGGAAAAACGGCGCAATACAGATGTCGTCCTGAGATCTGCGCAACTTGCACTCACGCAGCCCGTTATACGGTCTTCTGTTGGCCCTTCTTTCCAATCAGAGATTTGTGGATGTGCGGGATCACACCTGTCAAGGGGAAAAAAAAAAGGGAAAAGGGAAAAGTTGAGCTCGTGCTCAAACACAGCCGCAGGATTAAGCGGCACCACTGCAGTCTCACCCCCGCCGGCGATGGTGGCCTTTATGAGGGAATCCAGCTCTTCGTCTCCTCGGATGGCCAACTGCAAGTGGCGGGGGGTGATGCGCTTCACTTTCAGATCTTTTGAAGCGTTCCCGGCCAGCTCGAGAACCTAAATGGAAGATTCTCAGAATTTGAATCCAAACTTATATATGACGGTCAGCTCAAGCAGCAACAATTTCAAGGCACCACATCTTGGCGTGGGTTTGGGTGATGTAATGGGGGAAAAAAAGTCACGAGCACCAACCTTCCATTTATACAATGCAACCTTCCCTTCCCTCCTAGCTTCATCTACATTTGCTGTGGCAAACAATCACCACACCAATTCTGTGTCCTTCCCACCTTGTTTTCTTCCCTCCTTTTGGCATCTTATTTCCATTCAGTTTCTTAGAGCCTTTTCTTCCTCATTACCTCTCGAGTGTACTCTTAAACTCATTCCATCCCATCAAGACAACTTGTTACCTACCTTCCAGCCTTACTGCCGTCCATAGCATCCAACTCTCTCTGCCACCAGTCCTCATTTGCTACTTCCTACTGCAGTTCCCCCCCCCCCCCCCAAATCCTATCCTTGCAACTCTCCTTCCATGCTACGGCACGATCTTTAATGACACAAGTTGCATTCCGTACTAGTTTTACCCCCCCCCCCCAACCCGCATTTCAAAACATCTGCAGTACCTCGGCGGTGAGGTATTCAAGGATGGCCGCACTGTACACGGCTGCAGTGGCTCCCACCCTGCCATGGCTGGTGGTCCGGGACTTGAGGTGTCTGTGAATACGTCCCACCGGGAACTGGCGGGGGAGAAAATGAGTTTGGAGCTCGACGTAAGCGTGTCGGAATAATGAACCGGGAGCCAACCTGCAATCCGGCTCGCTGAGAGCGCGAAATCGCCTTCGTCTTGGTCTTTCCGGAGTCTTTGCCCGCCTTGCCACCAGCCTGGAGATAAAAATAAAATGAAATAAAAATCAAAACTAAATACATACACACATTGATGAGTTGAAGTTACGCGGAAGAATCAAGTGGACACGGTTAAGTTTTAACGCCATATTTGTATCGCTCAATCGTAGAATTGAAGCTAAGCATGCTAAACTACGAAAAATTAAGCTAAGCTAAGCGGAACGACAATTGCTAAATACAAATCCATTAGCGCAATATAGTATAGAAACCGACGACGAGTTGGTGAAGCGTTAAAAAAGTAAATTAAGGCGTCCCGGTGGCTCAGTCAGCGACGACGAACTTACCATGTTTAAGCTTTCGATTAGTTTGGGGCCGTTGTATCCCAACCGCTAAATAAAACGAAAGCTAGACTCAGAACATTGACGGGCGGTTTGAACTACAATCCCCGCCTACAATTGCCACTGCTTTTATAGCCAAGTTGCATCCGGGGTCGCCGCAAGGACAAGGCTCAGCCAATCACGTTGTCCAATGAGAGACGTTCAGCCAATCAGTGGGAGAAGATTGAATTTTGCGGGAAAAGAGACTCGTTTCCGTCCCCAGTTCTTATGGGGAATGTAGTTGTTGCTGATCAACCGTTGGCTTTTTGTTTGTTGTGAACGAACATCTGGACCCCATCGGCACTCATTTCTAAAAACAGCAACAAATATTTAGTTTATCTTAATGGAAAAGAAAATTCACAATTCTAGTTTTTCAATAAAATTATTCATATTCACTCCGTAACTGACTGCTCAGAAGTCTGGCGAACTTTATTTATTTATTTTTTCACCACTAGGAAATATTATATGTTGTTATTCATTTGCATTAATTTAGACACTGTTGCGTTATTTAGCAAAATTATTTTGTTATTTTGAATACAATGACATTATACTAGTATTTTTAAATATATATTCCAATGAACAATTAATAGCATTTATGAACAACAATTAATAGCATTTAAAAGTAATTTGATTGTCATTTTCTTTCTAGAATTGACTATTTTTTACGTTTACCTTTTTTTCATGACCTGGCCGAATGGGGCTGCATCTGAAATGTAAAAAAAAAAAAAAAAAAAACAGCCACACGGTGGTAGTAAAAGCTGTGCAGTGACCCTTTTAAAAATGGAATTCCATCAATTTTACCGGAAATAATCTCTCAATTAGTAATTGAAAATCGCTTTATTCAAAACAAATCTTCTGTGATTTGCTTTATTTCTCCTGACACCAAACCGAGTGTTGATTGTTGGTTTTTAATTGTATTTCCACCGAGCATGCACTTGCAACCACTTGTCTAAAAGTAATAAAACTGATTTTTCTCTATGTAAAAATTAAAAATGTGTACTTTTAATGCCAGTGTGTGCACAGCAGTTGTTGGGGCTGCGCAGCATAAATCACGTGCCAGTCATTCTTGTCGCAGTCACTTTCTCCTTTGACTCGTGCGAAAATCTCCCCTGTTTCCTCCGGAGCTCACTCAAAACCGCTCGATCGTTTTCCTAAACCACTGGCTGAGTAGATGCGAGCAGATTGAGTGAATTTTCCTCAAGGTTAGGTCAATTCTTTTGAGCCAGCAAATTGGGTCGAAGATGGACGTTTCCTCTTTGATATTGTCGGGAGTCAAATATTTTTTATTTTTAGCCTCATCTATATTAATAACCCGGTAACCAACTCATTGGTTTGAGTAGTTTTGACCTCTTTTAAGGATCCAAATGTTGACCCAACGCTCAACCCAACGCGCTGGGCCTAAAATAATCAAATAAGCCAGCACTGGCTCACTCCCTTTTGGACGCATAGGCACAGAAGATGGTTGGTTGTTTGCCTCAGTCTGGACTGCGATTGACTGGCAACCTAGCGTTCAAAGAAATAACGGCTTGTCATAGTTCAAGATGCCCCTTTGACGCAGTCCCTTCTGGAGGATGCAAAGGAAGTGACATTGAGAGCCCAGCGGAAGAACGGGCAGACAAAGAGCGTGAGAAAGTCTGAGCCTTTCTGGGCCTCCAGGCCGACCCAATCGAAGACATCAAGCATAGTGAGAAAATACTTCACTCATCCACTGCATTTCCTTGCATCCTAGACGAACATGACTTCTGAAGTATATTTTCTGTTTCATTCACATATTGTGTTCTTGAGCATGAGATGATAAAACACATAAACATTTATCACCAAGAGAGTCGGGTAGCATTATTATCCCAGATTGCATGGCGATGTAGTGCACAGCATGAAATGATCCATGACTGAAAGGATTTTACATATGTAGAGGCCCTGCCCAATTTACATTCGACACATTAGTCCCACTTGCAGCAGGGGGGGGGGGTCCCGCAGCACTTTGACAGATGGCCCAATGGGGATGCAGGATGGGAGGAAGGGAGGAAACGAGGGCGAAAGATGATGAGGACAATGCAAATAGATGTGGCGTGTGTGTGTGCGTGTGCGTGTTTTAGCGTATCATCTGGAACTGAAAGAGAAAAGAGAGCAAACGTTAAAGGACACAATAAAGCTGTCCTGCTGACAATGGATTTGCATGTTTGGACATCCATCCATCCATTTTCTAACGCGTTTTCCTCATTAGTGTTGCAGGTGAGTTGAAGCCCATCCCTGCGGATTTTGGCCGAGTCAGGAAAGTGAAACTGGTCGTCAGCCAATTGCGTGTACAAAAAACAATTCACATTTGTTTCATGTGTTCTTTTATTAGCTGTCAGGCAGTTCAGCGTATAATTTGCCAGTTGTCCAAAGCCAGCTGTTGATAGACTTGCGACCCATAAACAAAGCGGGGGTGTGCGCGTGTGTGTGTGTATATATATATAGCCCATAGGCAATCAATGAAAAAAGATTAGAAATTGTAAAACACGTATTCTATACAACTTTAAGAGTTTATTAATTTTTGGACATTTTCATTTAATGTTATTTATTCTGCGAAATCCTTGCACGTTTGCTTAGCTTTTTTGTGTGAAACAAAGTCTATTTTTTTAGTTTGAAAACGCGTTTTAATTTACAATTCAAAAGAACTATTTATAAAAAGCGGTCTAGATGCGTATGTTTTTCGTGAAGTTACTCAGTTCTCCTTTTGTTTGAAGACTGACGAATGAGTTCTGCATTTAATAATAGTGTTTCGGACTTCCCGGCCACCGTAGCAAGCAGAGGGAGGCCGCCCCATCAAGTACGCGTGCTTTTTAGAGTTTTGGGCTACAACTGTCAAAGTAAAACTTACACAACGACAAGTGTTTGAAGCACATGATATTTCGCGTGACAAAACACAAAGATGTAAGATATTGACCTTTAGTGAGCTTTGACGTGGGGCCCAATGCGCATTGCTGGATGTCATTGTCCTTTGAGTTTACGAGTTGTGAGCTTTTATTGTGTCAAAAAAAAAAACGCCGGCGGCCGGGGTGATTGTGGCGACACTTTCACAATCGAGCCACTTCCTGTTACTTGACAGTTTGAGCTCACTCTTCAGGCAGTGAGCTGACGCGATTGTGCGTCGCCCACGACGAGCCCGCAACATTTTTTTAAGCCATTTGCGCCACCATGGCTACCCGGTCGTAGTTTTTTTGTTTTGTTTTTTGAGAGGCTCGGGGGTAAAGGAGACTGCGTGGGGTTGCGAGCGTGACGCGGACGCCGGAAACAAAGTGCGGCGAGGGGAGGACTCAACGACGCGAGTGTTGTTGGATGGAGGCTGGAGACGGAGCTCAGCTGCCGGCCACCGTCGCGGCCAGTCGGAGTGTGGAGAAAGCCCTCGAGGACGCTGCCGCCAGCGGGGCTCTCAACTTGGCCAACCGGAAGCTCAAAGAGTTCCCCCGCAGCGCCCAGAACTACGACTTATCCGACGTTACACACGCAGGTGAGTTCGAGTTTCAAGTTCGCCTTTCGCCTTTTGTTTAGTCGGCTCGGCTCGGCTCGTGTCGGGTCGCAGTTCCACCCCGAATCGAGCAGACGCTTCTCAACTATTGTTTCTTTTCAAAATGCACTCCGTCAAACCCATAACTATGATTTCATTTAAAGAAGTTGGCTACATAGCATATTGTACAGGAAATCACAGTTATATCACCAATTTATATTTTATTGTGTGTGTGTGTGTGTGTGTGTGAGCGTGTGTGCGCGTGGGTGTTTGGGGGGGGGGGGCTCTGTGGGCCGAGGGCGCGTTTTGGCCTCGCCAAGAATTAATTTGAACTCCCTTTGGTAAGCGTTAAAAGCTTTATTCACGCCTGCTGCTTCATTTTTTGACATATTGATGAAAAAGGGGCGGAGCAAGGGGGCCCCTTGGCCCCTTGGCCCCTTGGCCCCTTAGTGAGTGGTCGCGTCATCCTGGCCAACTCGCTGAAAAGGCTCAGCCTCTGCTCCTGTAGAAAAAGTACTTCTGCTACGCCAAGTCCATTGCACGCCACACGATCAGGAAACAGGATTTGCAGAAAAGTTGGCTTTGTTATGTACAGAAAACGCAAGCACAAAACACAACGGATGTGTTTACTTAGAATTTGAGGTAATGTGGTGATGGCTGGATGTTGTCAAGGTCACTGTCACCATTAAGTGGCAAGGTCATTTATGTCTGCAACACATGACACACAAATCATAGGACTACAACTAAGGATTGCTGTAACTATCGATGAATGTGTCAGTTATTTTTTTTAATTAATTGAATTAAAAATCTCTGCAAGTCCACCCCTCTAACAAAAACAAATTTCAAATTGGCAGCGCTGGCAATACACAGATTCTGGATGACTGATTTTTCTGCAGAACCACAGAAATTAGACCAACGTGGCGATCGTTGTTTCTAATGTGAAAGCAGATGTTCCATAAAAAGTCTTTTGATTGACCAAATTTTCATGTTGGCAATGTAAAAAATCTGAGAGGATTTATTTTTTTGGGCTGAAATTCAGAAGATTTGTACAATTTTCTGTTCCCTAATGTCCCAACGATTAATCAGTCAAAATAGTTGAGTGTGATAGTTGTGTATTAATGCATTCATTGTTGCACCTTTTAGTTTGTAACTTCAAATAATAAATTGCAGCCGCTTGTCATCAAGCTACCGCCGCATTAATAAATTCATCGTGATACCAAACAAAGCTTCAAAACCGTCCCCCCCCACCATCTTCCAAAGAAAGAAAAATGAATTGACGTTATTACAGATGACGTCACTCGTATTTGTTTCATTGACGAAAGCGTCGGCGCACGGCTGGATTAAGGCGGGCCGACTACCTTTCGGTCGGCGTGCACGCAAAGAGGATTACGCCGGCCGTCCAGGTTGACTGAAATCAATCTTCGGCTCTGTCGTGACCTCAAGCGGAACCCGTCCGTCTGTCTTCGGCTAATTCTGACCATGTGCCCCGAACGAGCCGGGATTGCGACCGGCAGGCTGAATCTTATTTTTTGAGCTTTCTTGGTTTGGATCAACTCGGTCTTAGTGCTCTTGTGGTGTTGAGACGCAAGGGCTGGGCCATATGGCCGAAAACTATGTCGGGACGCAAATATGTCATATCGGTCGATATCGATATATATCCAATTCTTATTTTATTATTTCTTTCTTTATTTTTTTTGGTTTCTTTTTGGAGTCAGGCTAGCTGAGCGGCGCATGCGTAAGCCTCGGGTTGTATTTCCTCAATGGGAGGGAGTTTGTGACGAGTTGGGCCGTGATCGGTCCAATCTGCTCCATTGTTTTTTTTTTTTTTGATCGATAATTTTTCAATACCAACCATTTTCCATTGATATCAATCACCCAACTATCTGGATACATATCAATATCAAATTATCGTCACAGCCTTATGAAACGCTGCTCAGAAAGTTTTCCGCTTGAATGAATTTGCATCCAATTTCTCTATTGGATTGATGGAATAATTGTTTCTTAAAATATCAGTTAGTGACGTCGTGCGTGTTGAAGATGGAAAGCGCTGTTGACATGTCGATTTCGCGAGCCCGCTTGCTTTTTTTCCTCCGTGCCGCGGACGTGGGCTCGCCGTTCACTTCTGCTTTGTCTTTTCTTGTCTCTTTGTTGTAGACGCTCGCCAAACCTGGCGTCACCGTCGCTTAAAGGGACACTTGAGCCGGCTGAACGTTGGCACTTAATCGAATAGCTTTGTTTGTCAAAAAGATACGAAAATTCAGCCATCTAAATGATTCTGTCGTGATTTAAGGGCTATTGTTTGGGATCGGAGCTCGGCTTTTTCTTTTTTTCGGTTTCAACGTCGACGTCGCCGCAGGGAGGCAAGCGAAGTCATATTGTTCCAATTGTCTAAAACGGCGAGCGATTGCCACCGAAATGCAAATCTTCTCCACTTCAACCTGCGAAAGTAGAAAAGCCTTCTGCACGATAGTTTGGAGTATTTGACAGCAAAAGTCAAAAAGCTCAAAAATAGCGTGCTGATCGATTCTTCACTTACACAGGCTGAAGCGGACAAGCGCAAGAATGCGCCCGCGAAGCCCGGTGGCGAGCTTTCGGAAATGGAGCTACACTAAAATGGTGGTGTTAAGTCCCTGGGGGCACCCAAGGCATGGCTGTGTGCCCCACACCGCCAACCGGGGTGTCCCCCCCCCCCACGGCGAACAGCAGCCTCGCTGGTATTAAAAGTAACAGCACTGCTCAAGGCAGCAATTAGCTCTCGCTTGATAAACAGACGACGACGACAGCCCAACAAAATGAGCTTCTTATCATCCAGACATGCGCGCACCAAAGTTCCAGCGAGGAGGCCGAGTGTGGCCGTAATGGACGCATTGGTTTCGGATGAGTGGTGTTGACGTCGCGCCTGAATGGCCTGGGTGGGGAAAAAAGCAAGTCCAAAAAAAAAAAGTCAAGCTTGTAACGTTTGCTACGTACTTGGGAGACGCCACAAGTTATGAGTAAGCCATCTTCTTTGTTTTTGTTCTTCTTCTCCAGTGTCCGTGTAGGAACATGACGTGTCACAACACAACACTTAGTTCCGCTTTCTCCAACAAAGCTAACGCTTTTCGATGCGAATCGATTCCATAACGACTTACCAACAATGAAGCTTCCGAAAAGCCTTTTGCAAGGCGTTGCGTTTGCGTCTCTCGGTGACTTGATCCCGAAAACGGACAAGAGTCAGAAAGTGAAGGAAAGCTGCTCCTTTCCTCCTCCTCCTCTTTCAAGTCAGCCACGGAAAGGCGATTCATGGTTTTGTGGCGTTTTTCCAGACGTCCACGTCCATTTTGGCGCCGGTATGTTGACGTGTTTACAGTGACTTTGAATGGACTTGATCGGTGCCTCCCACCAAGACGTGGGAGGCGGGTAGGGGCGTGGCCAAATCTCTTCTTTTTCGGCTGGCTTTTCGAAACAAATTGATCAAATAGAGAATGCACGCTAACATAATTTCTCTGGGGAAAAAAATGCATAAATGGAACTTGTTATTGAAAATGGGCCATCCCTTTTAGCATGCGTGTCTGCTCTGAGTTTTTGAGGGTTTGTCGGTGATCCCGGCAGCGCCCGGCAGCGCCAGTCACACAAAAGTCAGTCTCGGTCCATGATTCAGCTGGTGAATGGCACTTTGGAAGTATTTTAAATCTCTGCGGCAGCTGGTTGGAAGGTGGGTGTGGATGGGCTCCCGAGTCGCCCCCCCCCCCCCTCCCCAGGCCCGTGGGAGGTAACTAGAGCAAAGGCCTCCAAGAACTCACTTGACTGGCGCAGGGGCCAGTTCATGGCGTTACTTTTTGCTGTTTACTTTTGTTTGCTGGCTGCAGCGCGATGAAACTTGATGACGAGGTGTAAATAGGTGATGCGCGTGTCTGACGAATCGCAAACGACACCTGAACCTCGTTGATGTTGTTCCAGTTCGGCTTCCGTTTGGACGGCCAAAGCTGGAGTTGAGGTTGCGCGTTGGCGAGTCACATGACCCCGCCGGCTGCAGCCATGCACACATGCATACTTTGCTTCTCTGCGGCGGATCGTCGCTGTGTTTTCACAGCTCGGCTGTTGCCACGGTGATGCGGACGTGTCGCTACCGCTGCCGTCTGTTTATGCGTCTCTCACTTTTCGGTGCTTGCTGCACAACATTCGGATTCCGACTAAACTTCGTAAAGCCGCTCGCGTAGAAAAGTCGACAGTATTGTACTTTATTAGAGTTCTTAATCTGCTATCAAATTAATTGACAATTATTTTTTTATCATCGACGAGTAATCATTTTTTTCATTTCAAATTGTACAAATGCTCAAAATTTCAGCTTCTCAACCTCGATGACATTTCTCTTGTCCTCCATGATTATACAATACAATACAATTTAATTTATATCTTTGTGTTGAATCAAAATCAAACACTTGCTTTTTCCTTTTTATTTTTCTAACATGCACAGACCAAACCAGTGACTGATTCAATTCATTTCTGATTTTGGAAACTAATGTTGTGTTTTTGCATCAAAGAATGGAAATTATTTTTTATTTTTTTTTTTAAATCCAATTCATCAGTTTATTCGGATGAATCGGCGATTAAAATAATTGTTGGTTGAGGCTGGACTTTCCACACATGATCAACCAGATATATATATATATATATATATAATAGCGGTGTCAGAAAAACGCATTATTAATGGGATTAATCCAACCCCCTTTTAACGCCGTCAATTTTTTTAATGAGCAATTAAGACTCATCTTGGCCTAATAAACAATGTGGTCCTATGACGAAGAGCTGATGCTGAAAAAACTCCAACACCTTACAAGATCTTGCGAGACCGGAAAAAAACATCAAGCTCGCGAAATTTAGGACACGCCTGCATGGGCTTGCTGCGATGTACATTGCGATATTGAAACTAGAAACATTTTCACCAGATGACTCAAATAGTTCTGTTTGGGAAGACTTTGCTTTGTTTAATCTACAGCTCTGGGATGGCCACTTGATAGAAATACGTGCGCCACGGCATTTTATACCTTTTGTCGAGCGTTGTGGATCATTTTTTTTAAACCTCTTTTGCGACGCCGTTGATTGACTAATTACATCAAGACGGTCTGTGTCAGGGCTGGGCGATAGGACCGCAAATCAATATAATAAATAAAAGTACACAAATAAATTTGTATAAACATTCCAAATAGTTTGCTTTACATGACTTGAACAATGTCACAAAGAACAGGAGAAAAAGGTCCTGCTCTCGCAAAACCTCTTTCTGCAAACAGATTGAGCCGAGGTGCTGTCATGCCATGTGCAAAGGCCTCGATTTGTGTCAAGGTCTCTTGTAAACAATATCAATAATGCCAAATTAAATGAAAAAAATGTCAATGCAAGCCAAATAAACGCGTGTGCATCATCGGGAAAACGCGCCGTCTCGAGTACTCTGGTGCGCAGTCGCCACTTGTCGTCTACGTCACGCACAGTCGGGCTCAAACGGGGATCCGTGTTGCGACTCGACCACAAGTCGGATGTGGATGCAAAATGCTCGACATGTCTCCGCTCCCGTCCCGATGTGGTCCATATTGGGGAGTACATTTTGCCACAAATATTTTTTGTACCACTTGTCGGCTACTTTAAATCCCGTGCGCTCCATTGTAACTAGAGGAGCTAAATATTTAGCTATGTGCTAGCAGCTAGGCTATCGCGTCCACCTCCGAGACGTTCTCTCGGATGGTGTCGCCTCCGTTATGGGCTGTTGTCACTTGTCCAACCTTGCTACTGGTGGGTGGTGAAAAAGAAAAGGTTGGACGCGCTGTTTTGAGTGTAGTTCATGTTCTTTTGAGCAAACATCGTCTTTATGGAACCCAAAACAGATGTCCAATTTCTTTTCGGGACAAGCGCGACCGGAACAACTTCAACTAACGTTACTTTGTCTTCAGCCATGTCAGCCGCTTCTTGATTTGAATTGCCAGCTACGACCGCGTCGTCTGTTTTCTTTCTTGTTCAGATGGGTGGAGTCACGTGACGACGCGCTGAAGCCATCTTAAAGGGGCAGACAAAAGACCTTTCTTGACAAAAGACCTTTCTTTTCTTTCTTTTTTTTTAAACACCAAATTTACCGACATGGGCAAAATGATGTGAGTCATTGTAATAAATTTCAGTTTATCGCCCAGCCCTAGTCTGTGTAGTCTCTACAATATATTATAGAGCGTAGTGCTGCTTTTATGAAACAAACCAAAAGTTTCAGTGTTTAAAAAAAAAAAAAGATGTGACTATTGCCCATGCGCACATCGCAATCGCGTTGTTAAAACCGCATATCGTGCAGGCCTTATAAATATCATATTTTCCCCAAATCAATACTATTGGTCAGTCCGCTGTGTCGGTTTTTAAGGGCTATTGACCAATTTAAAATGTTGGAAATGATGTGCTAATAAAACGTTCGGCAAGTGGAAGTGGCAAAGTGACGATAGTTGATGAAAAATGAACAAAATACTACAACTAAAATTGAACACAGCTTTCCTTCAATGAATTCAAATGAAAAGGATAATGTTTTAATTCGAAAAACAAAAACAAACAAACCCCCCCCAAAAAACCGACTAACTCACCAATATGACATTTTACGTTTATAAAATCAAACTAAATCTAACTCTAATCAGAGCAAAAATGTCTTTCCTTTTCGTCTTTGTCGATTTCAATTTCAAACTTGAGCTTTTGGGCTTGATTTGAAATGTTTCACACAAAAGTCAGAAACTTGAACAGTTTGTGAATTGTTGTTAACGCCATCTTGTGACCTTTTTCTTTTGAATCTCTCAATACTCCATGCAGACAAAAAACTAATGCTAAATCTAATCGGAACTCAACTAAAACAAAGCATTTTCCAAACTTATAAAAAAACAACACACCTGCTCTATGAAACCAAACTGAATTCAAATTTTAAAAAAAAATGAAATAAAAACAAACTGATGAGAAATCCAAACGAGTCGAACTCTGGGAAGTGGTACGCAGGCTCCCTCTGGTGGTATGCAAAAGAATCCATCCATTAGCCAAAGTGTTTCTTCTCACCTTGAAGCGATGATGCAGAATGTTTTTCGTTTAAACCTGTTTTTTTTTTTTTAAGTTCAGTTCAAGTCATAGAAGTGTTTTTTTTTTTTTTAATTTTTAATTTTGCTTGAATCCAGTCCGATGCGATCCATTTGAACTGAATCATCAAAGGATTTTTTTCTTTCGAGCAAAAGTACCAAATTCAGTTGAATGAAATGACTAAAACGAGCGTCGCGCACTCTGAACCGGTTGCCAGCCAATGACAGGATAACAAAGAAAGAGACCCAAAAAATAATTGTGCTTCTTTTCAGATCTGTCGAAAAATCGTCTTTGTGAGCTGCCGGAGGAGCTCGGTCATTTTATCTCGCTGGAGACGCTCAGTCTTTACCACAATGGCATGCGTTCACTCTCCCCCTGCCTGGGCAACCTCCAGGCGCTTACCTACCTCAATCTCAGGTACGCACGCACGTTGCCAACAGAGCGCTCCCAAGCAGTTGACGCTTTTATTCACGTGCAAGTCTACGAGGCCTGAACGACGAATCGCGTTGAAATCAAGAAAGCTTCTGCTTCATTTCACTTGATGTTGGTTCAAGAAAACACAGAAAATCACAATCCAAATCTTGCACTGGATAAAAACTAGAAATAAAAAAAACTCAAACTAACGAGACTTATTGAATTGTAAAAAGCAAGACTCCAACAAATTTGGATAGTGAATGCTTACTTGTCTGATGCAGTGGAAGTGATAAAGTCGCCCAAAAAGATTTCTTTGTGTTCGCATTCGTCTAAAACGATCTGAAATTTTGAGAAGTTGTCGTAGGAAAGTCTCCGTGAGTAAGTCAACAACTCGGTTTGAAGCAGATGAATAAATTGTCTTTCATATTCGCGAGATGAACCTCTCAAATAAAATGATGCCGAAGAAATGGCTTCTTTTTCATTGTAAAACGGATTTATTGCTTGTTATTGTTTATTAGAAACTACATGGGAAGTAAATCTCGAAGAAGAAAAAAAAGCCAATTGTGTTCTTTTTGTGTTTTGCGCCCACAGCCGTAATCTGCTGTCCAGTTTGTCGGCGTGCGTCTTTGAGCTTCCCCTCCTGCGAGTGCTCATCGTCAGCAACAACAAGTTGTCTTCGCTGCCCGCCTCCGTGTTTGCCCTCGCGCACCTCCGACAGCTGGTAGCATAAATCGGACCGCGCCGTCTCGTGCGCGCCTGACTTTGTGCTCTTGTGTCGTCAGGACGTGAGCTGCAACGAGCTGCGGCGCTTGCCGGCGGAGCTCGGCCGGCTCGAGTGTTTGCGCGACTTGAAACTGAGGAGGAACCGGCTCACGTCTTTGCCCGAAGGTACGCGGCGCAAATGCAGCGTTTGCCGCCGTCCACTTTGACAAGTCGGCCATCCCGTCGCAGAAATCTCGGAGCTCCCTCTCGTCCGCCTCGACGCGTCCTGCAACCGCATCACTCGGGTGCCGCTGTGCTACCGCCGCTTGCGGCACCTCCAGAGCATCTCGCTGGACAACAACCCGCTGCAGATGCCGCCCGCGCAGGTCTGCTCCAAGGGCAAGTACCACATCTTCAAGTTCCTCGACACGGAGGCCTGCAAGAGGAGCCACGAGGAGCCGCAGCGCCACCCGAGGCCCACCGGCTTCAACGGCTGGTCAGTGACTCGGCCCGTTTTGACTTTTTCTCTCCGCGCCCCGCCGATAACGCGCCGTCGCCTTCCAGTTTGTCGGACCGGGAGCTGTCCGCCAGCCAATCCGGGGGGCTGGACTCGGGTTTCAACAGTGTCGATAGCGGCAGCAAAAGGTGGTCCGGCAATGAGGTACGTCCACGTCAGAGCCGCCGGGCCTCAACAACGGCCGCCCGCCTGCTACTCTCTCGTAACGAGCTTCAACTTCATTTGGCGTGCGCGCGCGCGCCTGCGTCCAGTCGGCAGATGACTTCTCGGAACGTTCTCTCCGCATTTCTGAGCTCGGCAGAGAGCAGAGAAACCCGGAGGAGGAAGACCGACGATCTCCTCGAGAAGCCGACAAAGGTTTGCATTAAGTGCATTCAATACGAAGCACATCTTGCGTTTAGAAAACAAAGCTATGCTGATCATTTTCTTTTGTCATTTTAAAAGGAAGTTGTTGTTTTTTTTTTTTCATTTTGGTATTGCTGTACATCTGTAATGCATTTCTTTTACTTTCCTGCACAATAATTAGTGACCTTACAAATAAAAAGAATAAACTAAAAGTATACGAGAACAAAGAATAAATGCTCAGCTAAAACTAAATAAACCAAAAAAACCTGCTAGAAAAATGAAAAAAGCAACTTACCTTTTTTTTACGGCTAAAAGACGCGCACCGGTCGAGGGTGCGATTTCTGCATTCAATATTCACTACGAGGCGCATGACCAATGAGAGATGTTATGGCGACGCATCCGGTCGACAACGTCAGGGGAGGGATGTCACTGGTCTCCACACTCCTTAGAGTCACGGTTTCAAATCAAAACCAAAAATATCTCTGAACGGCATACGAGCAAACAAAGAAATAAGAAGAACACGAAAAATGCATCTCGCATGCCATTCATATCCCCAAAAGAAATCACTTTAGAGTGCGCCTTATAAGATAAGATAAGATGTCCTTTATTGAGGTGTTACAGCAGCAAAGATTTAGATCACACAGAGTCGGCGGCGTAATGTAGTCGTTAATGTCTAACATTAGCAGCAGACGTTCATAAAAAGCATGCAAATATACACAGTATAAACGTATCAAAGTGTAAGGAAACACTCCTAATGCCGGTCCATTATACAGAGGGGGAAACGCTGTCATGATAAAAACGACTGAATGATTGAAAATACTGCAATGATGGAAAAGTACTGAAATGATAGAAAAGTACTGCATGGTTGCGAAAATGCGGTAATGAAAACAAAATGAATATGAATAATCCAAAATACACGCAGACACCTCGCACGATAAGAGCAAAAAAAAGTAAAAATAAAATAAGAATAAATTTGTGGTCTTACTGCTTTTTTTTTTGGGGGGGGGGGCGGTCTGCAACCTTTGGAAAAGAAATCACGTCTTTCATTTTGCGTTACTTCCACAATTTTTTTTTCTCAAATGCAAACATTAAAACAAAACACGTTTGTGGGCTCACCAGCGCCAATATAAGAAAGTTTTCTCACGAAGCCAGCTTGAATCTGATTAAAAGCAACCCTTACTCGCGCCCCTGACATCTTTACAATATTGATTAGCATAAAATCTTTTTCTTGGAATCATGAATTTTTCATCCTGGTTTACTTTTACTCATTTCGATATTTTTTCTTAACTATAATAATTTTGTCGGTAAATACGAAGAAAAAAATTGGCCAAGAAATATACAAAGCTAACCATTAGCTCGTCCAAGTGGCGCCGGTGCCGCGTTTTCCGAGTCCGTTTGCGTCTGGCGAGCGCGCAACGTGACCTTCCCACTTGGCTGTGTCACGTGTCATGCGCTCAGATTGTCAGTGTGTGTGTGTGCAAAAATTGAAGTCTGCGTTCTGCTACCTCGCTAGTCAACGACCAAGCGCGGAGGCCCGACTTGATTGACGGCAGCGTGACGGAGGAAGAAGAGGAAGAGGACGTGAAGACGCAGCCCCCCACGGGCCTCACCGCGCCGGTAGGAGGCAAAAGACGGCCATTGCGCAACTTCCTCTTTCTAGTCTTGATTGCGTCACTGGTTTGCAGGAGCCCAAGGAGAGAACGTCCTCGTCCGATAACAAGGCCTCGACAATACGGCGGTAAGTTGTCGCCATCTTTGACATGCCGACGACGTGCTTACGACCGTTTCCGTGGCGACGTGTGCGCGTGCGCTCCAAAGTCGACACAATATTTGAAGAGCCGGCGACCGTTCCTTCGTCTTTCACATGGATCACAATGAGGCGGCGACGTTTCGGTGTCGTTTTGGGAACGGGGATTCTTTTGGCCCCAAAATGAAATCGGTCACGCAAAACAGCCCCTAAATGACAACATTTTTCTTAGTTTGAATGAAGCATCGACGCCACACCCAACAATGAACTTGAGCGACGTAAATCAGTCGACCCATCAATTTGGGGGGGGGGGGGGGTTACATCATAGCGAGATATCCGACGGCTTCAATTTGCTTCGTTTGGATCGGTGACATTTTCGGTTTGATTCCGAGCTCGTGGAAAAGATCATCTGCGGCTCTGTTTTAAAAAGTGCCAAACTTTTTGTTTCGCCACATTTTTTTCCGATTCTTTTTTTCTTTTAACGTGTCTTTTCAAACGCATGAATACATTACCACGCGAGACGAAAACGCCCAAAGACTAAAAGACAACGTGTTGTATGACAGTCACACTTGTTACCACACGTTAAGAAGTTAGTTGCTTCTGTTTTTAAATAAATTGATTGGAATTTATTCTGTCAAATATCACAGTTGGCATCAAGCTAAAAAAAAAAAACAACAACAAAAAATCCACATCGGTCGAGCGCTAATAAGCAGCTGGCAAAAAAGTTTGCCATGTCGGCTGAAAATGCTTTTGGGACGCTCGTGTTGAACTTTGGCTGTTCTGCTGCAATGGCATTTCCCGACGTCTCGGGTGCAGATCTGGTCTTCACGTGGACGTCGGCGTGACGTCGCCGTCGTCGCCCTCCAGCCCGAACGCGGAAGAGCGCCGGCGGCCGGGCACGCTGCTCATCTGGCAGGAGCGAGAGCGACAGCAGCAGCAGCAGGCCAGGTAAACGCGAGGTGACGCTCGTTTGGCCTTCGCTGTCATTGCGCATTTTCACAAATCACAAATCAGAAAGCCCTTTCTTGTCATTGCACTCGGTGTGCAACGAGATTAGAGAGATCCCCTCTCCGGTGCGATACAACGATCATTTCATCGGATCTGTAAATGAGATTAATTGAAGATTAAATAATCAAATAGTCACCATGTCATGGCCCGAGAAACGCGATGTGGGGGCGCTTTGAGTTTATGATGACTGGTCAAGTACCCTGACATTTTCCAGGCAATTTCAAAATTGAAATTTCCCCATTGTGGGACTAATAAAGGACATCTTTATCTTTAATTTCCCGTCTGATGTGCCTTTTAAACCCTAAAATAAAAATGACATTGATGAACATGGCAACAGGTGAACGCTTTAGCAATTGCGACACTTTGGAAAATTGCATTGAAGATGTCATATGGTGACAAATGTAAATAGAAAAAGAATTTGCAAATCAGGTTCAAACTCGATTTAATTGGAGACGACATATTTTATTGTTTTTATTGTCATCTCGTCCCAAAGGCACTTTTTAGCATCGTCATTGCGTCGCTAAGTTTTCTTCAGTATTTCAGGCCAACCCACGTTGACCCGGTCCGTCCCTCGTCGGTGTCGCCGACATCTTTTTCACGTCACACGAGCGGCCAAATAAAGAAAACGGTGTGCTGATCGATGAAATGATAGAATTTTTATTTTTTTTTCATTTTGTATTTCGTGGTACCGCCAAGTCCATTCTCGTCCCCGTTTGACTCGGACCGACTGGGGGGGGGGGGGCCTGAAATACAGACGACAACTCGCAGACGAACTAAAGCACGGCTAGTTGGTAACTGTCCGCATCTCTATTTTTGCAGCTTGCTGAAGTCACTCAGCAAAACAGGAAGTAGTAGCTCCGAGTGAGTTCAGTTTGGGACACTTTAATGCTGAGGCTACAACTCGCAATGCTCATCAATCGTCCTCTGCTTCCCTCTAGTGGCCCATCTCCACAAAGCAGCCCCTCCCACTGCGGCCTCCGACCCCGACGCGCAGTGAGTTGGACCCCCCCCCCCCCCCCCCCCCCTCACACTTGTGCACACCGGAAACATGCAGACATGCTCACTGTTGTCTTTCAGAGCACGGAACACGCCGCCGCTCCGTGTTCTTCGACGGCGCGGCATCTTCAACGCTCAAGGAGCAGAACAGGTAATTTGATCAAGTCTGCAGAGGAAAATGTTTCATTTTTGCGTCGGCCAAAACATTTAGCAATATGAAATCATGGGATCATGATGGTCTGTTTATTGTATGCAACTTTTGTTGTCAGGAAATTGATATTAGCTTGAATTTTCTATTTTATCCATTAGTTTGGAAAACCGTCCCCTAAAAAGAAGCGAAATGGTCACGCCCCCTCCCTCCACGTCAATGGGGCAACGATCAATTTGTCCATTCAAAGTCATTCTCAGTACGTCCAAAAAAACGGCGCCGAAATGGCCGCGGACGTCTCGACTTGGGCCCACTTCAACCTGAGAAAACGCCGCAAAACGATTCATCGTCTTTCCGTGGCTGACTTGAAAGACTCTCGTCTGTTTTCGGGATCAAGTCACCAAGAGACGCAAACACCGCGCGTTGCGAAAGGCTTTTCGGGAGCTTAATTGTTTGTAGATCGTTATGGATTCGATTCATTTCCAGAAGCGTTAGCTTGGCTTCTTTTTATTTGATTTATTTATTTTTTTCACCAAAGCCGCTCCTGGCAGCGCGACGCCTCTCATCCAAATTTGACGCGTTCCAAAGCGGCCACCCTCGGCTATGGATTCGCCCTCCTTGCTGAAACTTTCTGTGTTCTGAATTCCTCAAAGTCTGTTGATCTTTCTGTGCGTTGCGGTCGTTCGCACGCGTGCCGGATGCTTTCAAAGTGCAACGGCGGTGACGCTCGCTATCAGACATTGACGCTCACGAAGCGGTTAAGAGCGCATGTCGCTCCGTGACGGTGTCGGTCGATGGCGTGTTTGTCTGAAATCGACGCTGACCGCTTCCTGAATTGGCTGCAAGCGGCGGCGGACGCCAACCTACTCGACTGCTTGAGAGGCAACGGGCGTTCGTGGCACAAAGTTGCAGGCTTGGATGGGAAGGAGCTCATTTTGTCGTCTGTTTTGCGTCCAAAATCTACGTGCTGCCCCGAGCGGCGCTCTTTATTTCAACCCCATCCAAGAACGTACAAAAGTCGTCAATCTCGTCACCAAAAAAAAACAAACTCAAATAGCTTAAGAGTCTTTTAGGGGTGGCATTTTAGTACTGATGTCATTCGGACATGCAGGCCGATTCTAGAAGCGGCAATGTTGACGTCAGTGAAGCGTCCCTTTAAAGACGCTTCATATTCATATTTGAAATGGCAATCTTGTGCAACGGAAATTGAAAGGAGCAAATTGTTGAGCTGTTGCATGTCGCAAACGTACAAACGCGCTCTTGCAGAGGGACTGTCCTCCCCGAAGACGTCTCCGCCCGCAGCGCCAACCCAGAAACCAAACAGCTTCTTGTTCCGCGCGGCGTCCTGCGGCAACGTCCGACCGGCAGGTAAGCGCCAAACAAAGCCAGGCCGAGCGCTAATCTCGCAAGGCTCGTCTTTGGCACCGTCTGCGCCATCCACAGGTTTCCCGCTGGGCGAGAGGAGCAGGAGCGAGTCGCGCACGACCGAGCGAGCGGATGACGCGCAGCTGCGAGCGGTCGGTCGCATAATTTGCCGCCTTTTGGAAATGGCGTGCCGTGCGCTCACCTTGTTGTTGTCTGGCAGACGCTGGAAGCACGTCTGAAGATGACCCTTGGCGAGGACCTGGGGGAGGCGCTGGCTGACGGCACCGTCCTCTGCCAGCTGGTCAACAGCGTCCGAGCGCGCTCCGTGGCCATCATCCACGTTCCGTCCCCGGCTGTGGTGCGTTCACGTTCACGCTGAGCTTTGGAGTTGCGCAATGGTAGAAGTGTGGAGGAGTTTAGATTTTTTTTTTTTTCTTTTAATTTAATTTTTGAGTGGATCTGTAAGTTGTTGTTGTTGTTTTTTTGTTTTTTTTTTAAAAGAAAATCAGAATTAGAAATCCCTTTGTCATTGTACTCAGTGTGCAACGAGATTAGAGAGCTCCCCTCTCCAGTGCAATACAACAACAATTTAATTATATATATATATAATAGATTAATTAAAGATTAAATAGAAACTAAATACAAAATTGGATAAATAAAAACACATTATGTCGCTGTTCGGCAAGTCGACGGGAGTTGTGTGTGAGAGTTCAGCATGGAGATGGTTCTCGGAACGAAACTGTTTTTCAGTCTGTTAGTCTTTATTTTGATGCGCCTGCCAGAGGGCATCAGGTCGAGTTTGGGTGGGTATCGTCTTTGACGATGTTGAGAGCCCTTCTGAGGCACCGGGCGGTGTAGATGTCCAATAGTGAGGGGAGAGGGCGGCCAATAATCCTTTGCGCTGTTTTGACCGTCCTCTGGAGCCTCACTCTGTCCGCCTCAGTGCAGCCGCCGTACCGGGTGGAGACGCGGTACGTCAGCAGGCTCTCGATGGACGAGTGGTAGAAGGCCAGCAGCGGCTTCCTGTCCAGGTTGAATTTCCTGAGGACTCTCAGGAAGTGCAGACGCTGGTGGACCTTCTTTACCACTGCTGTGGTGTTGCGAGTCCAAGAAAGGTCATCGGAGATCTGTACTCCCAGGAACTTGAACGTGTGGACCCTCTCCACACGCACGCCTTCGATGCAGAGGGGGGGCGGCAGCGTCTTGTTCCTCCTGAAGTCGATGACAATCTCCTTGGTTTTTGCAATGTTGAGTTGCAGTCTGTTGTCCTCGCACCAAGCCGTCAGTCTCCGGACCTCCTCTCTGTAGGCCGTCTCGTCACCTTCCGAGATCAGACCGACCGCTGTCGTGTTGTCGGCAAACTTGACGACGGTGTTGTTGCCGTGGGCCGGGCTGCAGTCGTAGGTGTAGAGGGCGTACAGGAGAGGGCTCGGCACGCATCCTTGAGCGGAACCGGTGCTCAGCGTGCGGGTGGAGGACGTGTAGGGGCCGAGCAACACGGTCTGGGGTCTGTTGGTCAGAAAGTCCTTAATGAGGGCGGGGAGGCCGAGAATGTCCAGTTTGGTGATGAGGATGTCTGGGATGATCATATCGAATGCCGAGCTGAAGTCCACAAAGAGCATCGAGGCATCGCTCTGCTATTGTTCCCGGCGGCCCAACTCAACATTTGGAGCAGTGTCGATGGCATCCAAGGTGGATCTGTTAGCTCGCTATGCAAACCGGTAGGGGTCCAGTGTGGGAGGAAGGCAGTCTCTGGGGTGCTGGAGAACCAGTTTCTCAAATCACTTCCTGATGACTGGTGTGAGAGCAACAGGACGGTTGTTGGGGCCAGAATGAATATATTATTTGACACCACTGTTGCAATATGGAGGGTGCCCTCTGTTGACTCGGGATGGTGGTGTGACCTGTGAACCTTTCAGTTTCATGATTATTGCACCTGTGGGACTTGGAAGACAGCGGAACAGTATTTGACCAGATCACAACTAAAACAAACTATTATACTCATTAATTCCTTTGTAGTTTGGAATGGAGGACGAGGACGAATAATTTTGAGTCAAGCGCACGTGACAAACAAATGCACGTTAATCTTGTTTACAGTAAATTGACAACTTGGATCGCCACTCGTTCAATTGTGACTGCGTCTTTAACCCCGCACGAGGGGCTTATTTTGAGACAACGGAAGGCCACTACAACGGTCGTCATCTAGGTGGATTGTGGGTGACTTTTTGGGGACAGGAATAATGGTGGAGGTTTTCAAGCAGGAGGGAATTACTGCTTGAGCCAAAACATGTGATAGCTGGTGGGCACATGCTCTGAGGACTTTGCCTGGTATTCCGTCGGCTCCGGTGGCTTTCCCGGTCCGTCACTTCATTTGAACGAGGGCTGCACGATATTGGAAAAAACTGACATTGCGATTTTTGGGGAGGCTTCGATGTACATTGCGATATTGAAACTAGAACATTTTCACCAGGTGACTCAAGCAGCTCTGTTTGCTCTGAGATGGCCACTTGATAGAAATACGCGCGCCACGGCATTTTATACCTTTTGTCGAGTGTTGTGGATCATTTTTTTTAAACCTCTTTCGTGACGGCCTTGATTTACTTTCACGTTCCCTTTCGCCCAGTAAAAAGTTATTGCATTTGTGATTTGTCGATGCTGTTTGGACTTCTTATCATAAGTTGCTATAATAAAGGCATCTGTTATTGTTTTTTGAGTGCATCAAAGGGCGCCGCACCAGTTGAGGGTGCTATTTCTGTATTTAATACTTCGGCTAGGCGCGCCGCACTGAGGCGCATGTTAGCATGCTAGCTCGCGCAGGCTGATGGCTGTTTGTAGCAGCACTTCAACTCAGACCGATCAGAGATGTCATGGCAACACATCTAATTAACTCCATCAGGGGAGGGATGTCACTGGTCACCACACTCCTTAGAGTCACGATTTCAAATCAAAACCAAAAATATCTCTGAACAGCATACGAGCAAACAAAGAAATAAAATTCAAAGAAAACATGCATCTCTCATGCCGTTCCTATCATCAAAAGAAATAGAAACAACACATAAACAGTACTGAGGCATTCTGGGATCTTATCAGGGTAGAAAGATTTTTTTTTTTTCAGTCTGTTGTCTAAACTTGTGATGTTTCTTGCTTGCAATAACATGAATGATAAGACCGACTAAGACATTGTGGACAGCTGCCCTTTTGTCCAGCTTTCTCTTGCACCATCAAAAAAAAGCGTATTCACCTAATGTATTTGTCACACTCGAGTTGGGGCATAGATGTCTCAGACTTTGGCCAGCAGGGTGTGCTATCGTGCACTCTGCAAGGGACGGGCTCAACGGCTGAGAGAGTTGTTGAGTCTATAGAATAGCCTCGTTTGTTTTGGGGGAAATTAGAGACTTTAAAGTGCGCCTTATGGTCGCCAAAATACGGTAGCTGCTTTTACATCGGGTCCCACTAATGAGTCTGAACTGGTCATACGGGGGCTCGTAATAGCGATTCAAATGGTTTGACAGGTTTGTTGTATGACCTCGTGTTGCAGCGACGTTTTGTGTGTTGTATATTCCTTTTTATGGCCAAAATAATTCCATATTTTGGATGTTGACTTTCTTTTGGGGACTCAAATCTACTGCCGTCGTTGTCACTTCTGTCGCCTGTTTTCACTGCGCACAGAGTGGAGGGGGTGGGGGAGCGGCCAGGGAAGGGTCTATCGAGACGGGCTTCGCCGAGCATCCAGTAGCTATAAGAAAAAAAAAAACATTGGACGTCCTACGATGTGACAATCGCGATGTTCAAACAGCACATCTAATTTTAACTGCGCTTCCGTTGGTACATTTCATCCATCCGTCATCAGTGTGTCCTCCCTCATCAAGCAGTGGGACCTTAACACACACAATTCAGGCTTTATCTGTTCAACTGATGTCTCCCTGCAACTGTTTTAACTCCCAAAAAGTCTAACCAGTCCATACTTGAATCAGTCGGTGTGTGATGATGACACTGAAGGACGAACACACACTTCCGTCAGTGCCTAGCCCGTCTTTTTTTCTTTTTATTTATTTTTTGTATCCAGTCAGTCGTCAAGAAAACGTCCGTCTTTCGGTGACGGGCTGACGGAAGGTCCACCTGTGCAGCTACAGGCCACCGATGTTTTCTTTGCTGTGTTTGGTGAGTTGACCTTCCGTTTTTGGTCGGCATATCTTTAGTAAATGAGGCCCATGTGTTTTGTCCTTCAGCCCAGACTGAGCTCAGCCAAGTGTCGACTCAACGTGGAAAATTTCATCGCCGCCTGCCGCAAGCTGGGCGTCCCCGAGGTAGAGTAAAAATTTCAATGTCATGTCACGTCATGCATGAAGGTGACCAAGCCTGACATTGCTCAAAAGTGGAGATGTCATTATGCATAGCGGCCACAAGATGGCGCAAAATGTATCTGATACGATAGAAGGCTTATTTTGCCCGAAACTATGAACCGCTTTCTAAGTCTATCGTGTTGTGTGTTGCTCATCACAGTTGGACGGACGACTCGAGGCGCCTGAAAGCGCTCAAGTCGTCGGTCCAAACTCAGCTTTTGTCTTCTAACACTTTCCTCTGCTTATTTTTGTGTCCTGTCCAGACGGACATTTGTGTGTGCTCTGATGTGCTTCTGTCTAAGTGGTCGCGCGTGCTGACCTGCGTCGAGGCCTTGCTGGCCCTGGAGGACGGACCCCTGCAGTCCCCGCTGCTGGCCGCAGATTTCCTCCTCTTCTACTGCGTCGCCATGTCGATGCTCTACGTCCTCTACTGCTACCTGCTCGCCTAAGACCAAACACGAAGCACTGAAATGCCGTCGCTTAGCCTTGTATCACGTAAAGAAAACCTTTCAGGTCCTGCATTTGCTCCGGAGAATGTCCGTTTTTTTTTTTACAGTATGTAATACAGGGTGACAACATAATGTTCACTGTTTTTTGTTTGTTTTTGGTTTTTTTTTTGCACTGCTTGGGTCCTCAAAAAAATGAAGTGAGCATTCTGAAGTGGTCATGTGAGCTGAATAGCAACTGCGAATGTTTATGATCGGTTTTACCATTTCCAACATGTACAAATGAGACCCGAGTGCCTTATAACTGACAAGACTTTGACTTGTGTTCAAACTAGGAAGGTACAAGCCACACTTTGGGGATATATACATATACATATACATATACATATACATATGTATATGTATATGTATATGTATACACGTGTGTGTGCGTGTCGTCAACCGGCTAACTTTGTATAAATGTAAAGTTGCTAAATTAAATATTTTTTTATTTATTTTATTTTGTTGCAAGGTTTCCACTCAGAAACTGGTGAAAGCTCCAACATGATCATTTTTTCTATCATATCTCAAATTATTCAGGTTTAGAATAACCAAAAATGAAAGCATGCCCCTCCCACCTCTTTAGTTTTTTTGGGCATTTGTAAATTGTGCATCCCTCCCGTGAGTCGAACTGACACACTCTGCGACTGCATATTTGAAACGCTTCTTCGTGGAAAAGTTCGAATGGATGACACGAGGGAGAAAAAAAAAAAAAGATCAAACTGAGTCGGACTATCGTCATGTGTGCCCCGTTCAATGTCTCCGATTGTCTGCTCAGACCGATTTTGCGATCTTTTGCCGATTTGGATCCCAAAAGCGATCAAAGCGAGCCGGCGGATCACTGCGTGAGCTTGACTTCTTTTTGTCAAACGAATGACAACGGTCCTTTGCGGATTTCTCCTTGTCCTGCTTTCTCCGTTTGTTCCGTTGGCTCAGCTGCTGTTTTGGATTGCCAGTCTTTCTATGAGCCTCCTGTTTGCATTTTGTGCGAATTCAAAATGTCGACTGGGCCCATCGCTCCGGTTTCCCAAATGAACTCCAAAATATGTGCAAAGAAGAGGAATTGATTGCCACGTCCTTTTTTAATATCTATACACTTTTGAAAGTCCTTTTTCCACGTTGATATCAATGTATTTGCTACATCTGTTCTCCCCTCCTGTTGTAAAGAATTTGATTAAAAATGGCCTTTGACATGCTTCTTTTTGTTGCGTGCTATCTTAAAATGCAAACTCGCTCAATATTCCCTTGATGGGAGCTGGACCCGCCAGTGTGAGTATTAAGATGAATCGGAAGCTTGTCGGTCCAATTGTTTGTTTGCTTGCAAAATGTAACGCCTTCTTTTTTCGTCCTTCCGGCTCAGGATGAATTGTGCTCACCGCAGCTCACCGCCGAGGACGATGGCCTGAGCCGCTTGGTCCGCACCGTCCGCGTTCTGGAGGGACTGGCGGCCTTGAAGTGACCCCAAAACGAGCGCAACGTTGATGGTGGACTTGTGCTATTTATTCACAAAGAGATTTTGGCTCATTCCTGAAGTGGATGACATTTTCTGTCCACCCTCAATAAAAATCCAATTGGATTTCAAATATTAACAGATAAATCCGCTTGATTGTGATGTCTTCTCGTTGCTATATCAAACATCAACCTCAGAATATGCTGGCTGACAAATCATTTGATGTCGCCCGTGAAGGCCAATGATGTACATCAACTCCATTTTGCCAAAATGGTTTCTTTGCTTATCTGAGGTCAGGTGGCGGTCGCACTTTGAAAGCATCCACACTCGCCTCTCCCCAGCCACGCTGTCCAGCTCCTCTTAACCTGAGGCATTCCCTCGCCATCCCGGAGATTTGGTCTCCAGCGTGTCCTGGATCGCTCTCGGGGCCTCCTGGTCTCCTCCGAGATGTCGGATGAACGAGCTTCCTCCCTCTCTCGCGAAGGGGAGCCCGGACACTAGTGATGGGTCCAACGACACCGAGGCGTCGATGCGCGCGCCGAGCTTCCAGGGCAAACCCCGTGTCGGTGCGCGTATTGCTTTGAGAAAGTCACGTGACCACTACCAGAATCCTGTCGACACGGCGGTCGCGCGCCAAACTGTGTTCATAAGGAAGCGCATCTGTCAACAGGATGGACGCTCAAAACAAGCTTCGAGTTATTTAACTTTGCGTTAAATATCCACAAGATGGAAGACGTCACTGTTGATGCGCACTCAGAGGTGCAGCGCTTATATGTCAGCAGGACACGTTGCACGTACGGAAGACTCGCTCTTATACTGGAAGTCCATGGAGGCAACGTTCCCTCACCTATTTATATTTGCCACACCGGCCTCTTCAGTGCCTTGTGAGAGGATCTTCTCAAAGGCGGGGGAAATTGCCTAAAAAAAAAGAAACAGACAAAACGCTGGAGAAACTAATTTTTTGGAATAAAAATCTTTAATTACAATGAGTCCATTGTCATTCACAACACTTTTATTGTTCTCTTAATTTATCAACTGCGTCTCGAATATCAAAGATTTCTTTTATGAAATTGCGTGTATGTAAAAATAATGTGAAAGCCAATGCCTAATCAGAATCAGAAATCGCTTTGTTATTGTACTCAAGTGTGCAACGAGATTAGAGAGCTCCCCTCTCCAGTGCAAAACAACAATAATTCAGTTAAATATATAAATTAGATAAGAGAATAATTAGTGCGATGGAAAGTAATACGAAATAGGATATATAAAAAGACATCACGTCGCTAATCAATGGAATTGGATAAAATTAGTTTGACAGATCAGTGTCAGATGACCCTGTCAAATGTTTCCTGCAAGTCCACCAGGTGTCAGTATTCAGCAACACAGTGTCAACACAGTGTCAATACATTGTGTCACTGTGTCGAAACGATACAGGATGCCTCATCTACCCATCACTACCGGACACCCTGCGGGGGAAAGTCTTTTCGCCCGCTGGTATCGGGATCTTTTTCTTCGGTCACCGCCTGCAGCTCGTGACCGCCTTTAGCCGGCGCCCATGTCGGTACCCAGCTGGCCCTTTTGGCCCCTCCCACAGGTGGTGAGCACACGGGAAGTCCTGAAATATTCCAATCGTAAATGGGCTTCGGTCTTAATAACCTTTACATATTGCAAGCTTCTTCTTTTTTTTTTTGTTACCAACCACACAATTGTTGAAGAAACATTTCCTGGATTTTGACTTCAACAAATCAAGTTGCTGTTTATATGTAACTAGGTCACCAAATATATTTACGTTCACAGTCTTAACGGATCCAATGGCGACAAAATATTTGTAGGCGTCACGACAAAAAAGTGACTTGGAAGAACTGACGTCAAGCTAATTGTTATGACATGACCCAGGTCAGTGTTATTGTATTTTTGAATTTGTTTTTGACGAGCGGCTCAAATAATGGTGGTGGTTAGCTCGTGTGCATATTCAGCAAATTAGGCGATAAAGGACAAAAGACGGAGCAAGAAAAACAAGCGTGGATTGTTGTGCGCGCTTGGGCAGGTTAAGTGTTCTTTTTATGTGGTCCCTTATAAAGGTTTGCGCTTGGAGGCTTTTCAATCAGGTTAATGATCCGTCTGGTCAGTCGTTCCTTGCCCTTGAGTCAGACCAAAAAAAAGGACAAACGTGAGTCGACAAAATTGATTATATAGGCAACGGGATCATGGAATTATACTTGAATCAATGTATCAATACATACCTCTTACTATATTGAGTCAATCAGGTTCAATCCGTGAATTAAATAACAATAATACTTCTGAATAATAAATGAAAGCATAGTTTGAGACCAAGAGGTTGTCTGTTTTCTCGAGTACCTTGAACGCCTCACCTGATTGGCATGTTTTTGTGTGAAAAGGGTGTTTTTGCAGGTGTAATGTTTGTATTTATTTTTTCTAAAGTCTTTAATCGAAGTCTAAAACCTTTAATGAGCCATTAGAAATGAATAAATACATATTCTATTGACTGTATTGACATTCCCAGAACTTTTGAAATTGTTTTACGTCAAATAGTTTTCAGTTGTCCCAGGACCTTGAAAGTTGGCCAGATCCAGACAGGTATTGAGATATTTGTACTGCGAATGGAAACGATCACTCAAATTCACATTGAATAAATTAGCCATTTACGAAAATGGATTAGAATTCATATGGCGATACCTTCTGATCATAAAAGTCGTACAGATTCAAACACGAGGCTCATTTAAAACGTCTTAAACGATACATTTTGGTGGACGAGTCTAGGCGCTTATGAAGATTTTTATTTACTTTGAAAAAAACCCAGCAACAATTTATTTCACAATCCCAATAGATTTTGTTTTAACATTGAAGTAGTTCTAGGTGAGAAGGTCATTTAGTTTAGCATGCTGCATATTTTCAAAACGTCCCGCTCCAACAATCTAAATATTCAACAGGATGAAGTGCGATCGTGTATACATGCGCGTAAATGTCGGATTGAAAATGTAACCCATTGCATGTTTTATTCATTCCTCCTCTTCTTTTCATTGCTGGTTAATGCAAATGGGGGGAAAAAACAATCTTTGAGCGCAGAGGGAGTTGGCGAATGCATTTGACCTCGTCTCATCAAACTAAATGCTAAATGATGTGAGCGAGAAATTTGGGCTTCAACATAAAAGCTTACCTCGTGGCCTAGAAGCAGAGTAAGTTTTGTTTTGAAGGTCCAAGCCGGATGTTGCTGTTACCTCAGACTAACTTGACCACATTCTGAGGGCGAGAGAACCCGGGAGGTGGCGAGGCGGGCTCACTGGATTAGACGACGAAGAAGAAGGAGAGACGAAGGAGGAGAAGGAGGAGAAGAAGGAGAAAGAAGGAGAAAGAAGGAGGACGGGGCGGCCGTGGCGGCACGACGCAGCCTCACCGGGATGTACAGTAAACACAGGCAGAAAAATGGCCCCTTGTCGCCGGCGACGTGCGCCTCTTGGCTGGTGTTTGTCGCTTTGTTGTCGCTGATCATCGCCTGCCGAGCGGGTGAGTCAAAATTGAAGTGGACCGGTTGCGTATGGATGATGACGTGAACAAAACACGCAACTCCCTGCACAGAGAAAGTTTGTAAAACGTTAAGCCAAGTTTGTTCGCCGTTGGCGCTTGTGCAAGTCGCAGATTGGCTGCTGCTGCTGCTTCCCGTTGTCTTTTTCTTTTTTGTTGCTCTCTTTGTCCTTAAAAGGAAGAGTTTTTGGTTGCCTGTGGGCTCCTCGGTTATGACGGTGCCGACGAACGGCGCTTGCAGCAGGGGCGCTTCTAGCATCACAAGTTGAAGGGTGTTTTCACAGGTTGTGGGGGCCAGATAACAAAACTGCTGAAATTGTATTTTTTTTATTCAGTTTTTTTTTTTTTAAATCAGCAAGACCAATCACCGGAAAGAACTCGAATAAAGGAACGAAAATGGACATTTAAAGACTACTGAAAGTGGGCAAAAGTGACAACTTGTTTCCGATTCCAAACAATGGAATGAATGGCTTGTGACTGCAAAGCGCAAAGAAGCATTTTGAGTCGATATAAGCATAGCAATTGATGACAAAACCTTTTTTTTTCCACGTTTCCTTCCACAGAAATACACATTAGCGTGTAAAACAAAGATAATGACATTAAAGCGTTTGTCTCCGTCAAAAATGAAAAGTTTGCTTTGCAGATTTTTCACTCTGTAGTAAAGTTGATCAAATACTGAAGGAAAAAAAAGTCAACATTCCAATCTTCTGCCTGCAATTCAAATGTCTGTTGTTGAAAGCGTTAAAGGACCCAAATAGATTTTTAAGTTCATCAGCTGATGAATTGGTTATTGCAATTAATTTCTACCGTTCACAGGGATCTGCCTAAAAAAACATTTTAAATTGACACTTTACGGCCCGGTGGAAGAACACGTACGTCATGCGGCGTGAAAAGACACGCTCACTTCCGAGCATCCATTTTTTTTGTAGTCAGTTATGGTCTAAAATTGTGTTTTTATGACCAAAATGGGTTGGAATTGTGCCTTTTCTTTCTCATTTCTGACTTAGTAACGCTGATTAATGTATTGCACGTGTTGTTTCCAAAAATAATCGCAAGGAGATTATTCTTCAAAATGGTTCAGGAAATGTTTTTGAAGATTTGTAGTTGCGCTGCCAACGCAGAAGCGGAAGTCGGTTGGAAAAAGACGACTGCCTGCGCTTTGAATGTGCTGACAATGCGCCGAGTGTGATGCACGGCCGCTCATGTGAAGTTGCGCAAGAGTGGAACGCTCGCTGCCTTGTTGCCGTCAAATCGGGGCGAGCTCATCAATGAAGTCACGGCCGCCGAGTCATTCTTGCGTCTTCTTCTTCTTGTCCTCGAGGTCGCTTGCGTGGGCTCCGGCGCGTTCGGGTGTAAAAGATGCGGGGGGAGATCTCGGCATTCTCAATGCTTCCTCTTCGTCGACACGCCTCACGCGGCGCTCAAAAAGAATCGCAACGCCCACAGCTGTTTAAAAAGTGACTTGTATGCAAATTGTTGCCTGTGCCACCGCAAGTCAGAGTGATTTCCTCGTCTTTTCAGGAGGCCCTGGCGCCATCCTCGGTCGTCATGGTAACAAAAGACGGACCACCATATGAAGTCGTCGTGAGCCGTTCTCCCAATAAGGGCTCGTTCGGTCGATGCAGCGCAACTTTATTCACGACATATGGCATTTCACGACGACTGTCGCTGGAGCAAAGCACTTTCCGTGCAGGAAAAGAGAAAAAAGCGACGACGGCGGCGGTGAAAGCACTCAATGCAAACCCAAATGAATGATCCCGACGCCAGAAACGACACATTTCAAATTGCCTGCCTTTATCTTCTGCAAAGAGCAACGACTGATGAGTTGTTTTGTTCTCAATTTTTTTGCTGTTTTTTAGAACAAAATGAATTCCCGCTGTGGTTTTTCTTTCTCAGGGAGGAATTACGTCATTGGCAATGTTCAACTTCGTCCAACTGCCTTCACAAAATATGAGCTGACCAGTAAATATAAAAATATTCTGTTTTGCACAAAAAAAAGAAAAAAAACAGCAAGAGAATAAACAAACCAAAAAAAAAATAGCAACAATGTGTGCACTAAGCGAAGTCACGACCAGTTACTGGTGAATGAGCATTGATGGAGGATTAATAAGAGAAAAAAAAAAATGTGCTTCTTCCGTAATTATTTGTGTGGCCTCAGACGGCTCCAAATCTTTTGCAGCGTTCATGATGCAAAAGTGAAGAGCGGCGCGTGAATGCGACTTTTCCAAATAGACATGATTTGATTTGCGGGGCCGGGGGGACATTTTGGTCCCCTGTAAAATAACAATTTCCTATTGGGCGTTTTGGGACGTTTTGGATCTAGGTGGGCCCCAGTGCTCGGTCCTGGGCCCCCAATTATTCAAAATCTACCACCTTCCCCTTTTTTTTTTCTGACTCTTGTGAATTTTTTTTTTCATTGCTTCACGGGTGACACCCAGCTGTCACCCAATCTTGAAATGCCACATCAATCATACACACACGTTTATGATATAGATAAAAAAAAGATGTTATGTGTTCCTGAAGCGTTGCTTTGACCTTGGAGAACTCCAGCAAGCATTTGTGGCGTGAATGACTTCCGAGTGCCAGAGTGACCCGAGAGTCCCTGAGGGGTTCCGCCGAGGAAATGGTGGAGTGATTTTCTTTTTTCCATTCTGCCGCAGATTGTAGATGATCATCTCACGAGTGTTGTTTTCTTTTTTTTCACTCCGTAAATCACGAGCCAGCACGCAAACCATCGTCGGCGAGCTCGCCGACACTTCAGGGCGCCGAATGAGGTCTTCGGCCATCGAAGCGATTTTAAAGATGTCCTGACAGACGATCGATATTTTTCTCATTTATTAATTGTCTTTTTTTTTTTTGTTTGTTTGTTTTTTGGGGAGGTTGACCCCTCATTTTCTGTTTCTTAACGCAAAAACATCCAATGTTTTAAATAGTCCATTTGGCGCCTTCAAAAGAATTCTTTGAACCCAAATTGTCAAGCTGACTTTTCCGTGTTGCGCTTGGTGGCGGGTGGGGGTGTTGGGGGGTGTGTGTGTGTGTGTGTGTGTGTGTTTAGCAGGAGGGGGAGCGTTTGTGAATGTAGGACAGTTGATCAAAGTACAAATTTAAATTTTTGTGCCGCCAGCTGCACTTTGTGTGCGTCCAATTGTGTTGATTGGATTTCTTTTTCTTTTTTCAAATGTTTGCCCGAAAGCGCACAAAACGAGTCTTTTGTGACTTTTCTTCATTCTTTCATAGCGGTCAATCTCTTTGTCTTTGGTCGTCGTCGTGTTTTGAGATCTCGTTCCCGCAATTGAAATTGGATGCAAATGAAAGCCGGCTGAGTCTCGCTCGCTCCCCCCTTTTTTTTTTTTTTTTTGTTTATTTTTTTTGTTTGTTTTTTCCGTGGCCCGCAAGCCGCCGCCATGTTTGGCCTCCTCGCCGGTGCTGCTCACATTTTATGGGTTGTGCGAATAATCTTGACTTTTGCCGGAGGGGGTGGAAGACATCTGCCTCACCTTGAAGAAAACGAGTCGATTGGCAATTTCTTCATTTTTTTATGATTTTTTTGCGCTGAAAATGGATTCTTGGATTGCGCTGGTTGCTTTCCCGCTTGGTCGCAGTGCTGGCGTGACTCCAATTACTGTGCGCCAATTTGTTTTTGACCCCTTTGAGTCGAGGCTCGTGATTCATCATTTGCGGCGATGGGCGCACGTCCGGAAGTTTGCAAATAATTGAGCGCGTTGCTCCCTCTTAATTCTTTCTCATGTTTTCTTTCCTTTCCGAAGGCTTCCCGAGCGGACGGACCGTGACGGCGAGGTGGCTTTCTCAAGGTCGAGACAAGAGGGAGGCGCCCGGCTCGGCTCAGGTCGGTGACTTCACGCTGGCGGCGCTTTCGAATGTCTTCAAACGATGAATCGCAAAGTGTGCTTTGTGTGCCACGAGTGAGTCGAATCGTGCGATTCATTTGCAGAATCATTTTTTTCCGACTGAAACTGCGACGTCACTTGCAGCTTTTTTTCCGTTTGCTTTTCAGCTGCAAAGTTCACGACTTGCAGCGTTGTCGTCTGCCGAATGTGGTCTGCGTTCTCGGTTGTCTTTGGAACGAGTCAGAGTTCTCGCTGCAGAAGTCTGGAGGGCCCTCTTGTGGCCGTCTGTGAAATAGCATTTTTCATTTTGTTCATGTCTAAGTTGCAGGACCAGTCAGCGTCCGGAAAATATCTAAAACAAGTGGAAGGGAAAAAAACATCCATCCATGCATTATCCGCCGCTCGGGTCGCGGAGGCAGCAGCTTCATCAGGGTAGCCCAGACTTCCCTCTCCCCTGCCACATCTTCCAGCTCTTCCGTAGGGATCCCTTGGCGTCCCCAGGCCAGCCGGGAGACATAGTCTCTCCAGCGTGTCCTGGGTCGTCCTCGGGGCCTCCTGCCGGTGGGACGTGCGCGGGACACCTCACCAGGGAGGCGTCCGGCAGGCATCCTAATCAGATGCCCGAGCCACCTCATCTGGCTCCTCTCAACGCGGAGGAGCGCTGAGTCCCTCCCGGATGGCTGAGCTTCTCACCCTACCTCTAAGGGAGAGCCCAGACACCCTGCGGAGGAAACTCATTTCGGCCGCTTGTATCCGATCGACCGGTAAATCGAGAGCTCCGCCTTTTGGCTCAGCTCCCTCTTCGCCACGACAGACCGATACGGCGAGCGCATCGCAGCAGACGCTGCACCGATCCGCCTGTCCGTCTCTCGCTCCATCCTCCCCTCAGTCGTGAACAAGACCCCAAGATACTTAAACTCCTCCATTTGGGGCAGGATCTCCTCCCCGACCTGGACAGAGCACTCCACTCTTTTCCGACTGAGAACCACGGTCTCAGATTTGGAGGCGTTGATCTTCATCCCAACCGCTTCACACTCGACTGCGAACCGCTCCAGTGAGAGTTGGTGATCACGGCTTGAAGAAGCCAACAGTACCGCATCATCTGCAAAAAGCAGAGATGCGATATTGAGGCCCCCGAACCGGATACCCTCATTGCCTCGACTGCGCCTAGAAATTCTGTACGTAAAAGTTGGGAACAGAATCGGTGACAAAGGGCATCCTTGGCGGAGTCCGACCCCCACTGGAAACGAATCCGACTTACTGGCCTCTGACATCGGTTGTACAGGGACCGTACTGCCCGTATCAGGGGGCTCGGTACCCCGTACTCCCGAAGCACGCGCCACAGAACTCCTCGAGGGACACGGTCGAACGCCTTCTCCAAGTCCACAAAACACATGTAGACTGGTTGGGTGAACCCCCATGTACCCTCGAGGACCCCGTAGAGAGTGTAGAGCTGGTCCACTGTTCCGCAGCCAGGACAAAAACCACACTGCTCCTCCTGGCTCTGAGATTCAACCTCCCGATGGACCCTCCTCTCCAGTACCCCTGAGTCAACCTTACCAGGGAGGCTGAGGAGTGTAATTCCTCTGTAATTGGAACACACCCTCCGGTCCCCCTTCTTAAAGAGGGGGACCACCACCCCGGTCTGCCAATCCGGAGGCACTGTCCCCAATGTTCACGCAATGTTGTAGAGGCGTGTCAACTGTGACAGCCCCACAACATCCAGAGCCTTTAAGAACTCTGGGCGGATCTCATCCATCACCACGGAGTCCACCAGGCCCTGCTTCCTCAATGGAAGGCTTCAAAGTATTCTCCCCATCGACTCGCAACGTTCCCGAGTCAAGGTCAGCAGCACCCCATCCCCACTATAAACAGAGTTAATGGTGCACTGCCCCTCCTCCCAAGACGCCGGAATGTGGGCCAGAATTTCCTCGAAGCCGTCTGGAAGTCGTTTTTCATGGCCTCACCAAACTCCTCCCACGCCCGAGTTTTTGCTTCGGCAACCACCAAAGCCGTATTCCGCTTGCAATTTTCTTCATCTCCGTCCAGCAAAAAAAACCAAAAAAAAAACGGGATTGTTTGCAGTCCATCGCATGACTTGTTGCCACTGAAGGACACGAGACAATCGCGATGTCTCGACCCGCTCGGTCCGTTTGCGGCGGCTTGGTCGGGCTCGTCCAACGCGGTCCTGGCTAAACTCTGACCTCGTCTCGTCTCATTTGTCGACATTCGCGACTAGGACAATTTGTCTGTTTTGGAGCCGCGCTCGCCGCCAGCATGATGCTACGCATGCTAACGAGCTAACGACAAGATGGCAACACAATGGCAGAAGCTGTACAAAGTCGACGTGCGAGTGAGTCACATCGTGCCTCAAGTCTGAACCTTCGAGTCCCAAATGACTGCGGCAACAATCCGCCTCCCAAAGCAGTCTCCGTATAGTTCTTCCACTCCCCAAACTGTTTGCTCACGAATACGCCAAAAGGAGACTGTGTTTATTTATTTATTTGACCCAACTTTTGGATTAAATGAACCACCCAAAAGTTGACCCAATTTTCATTTGACCCAAATGTTTTTGGAGTCATCTTTTTCTTCTGACGCTTTTTGACTATGAACAGAAAAGCTGGCTTACTCCTCGGCACCTCTACTAGCATCTGGTCTGCAGTCCTGAGGCACCGGGCAGGTGCGTACGGGTCGAGGATCTCCGAGAGGTATTGCGGGGTGAGACCATTTCAAGATTTGAAAACAAATTGAATGTTCCAAAAACCTCTAAAACGTACTCGGAGCCAGTGAAGGGATGCCAGAGTCTGAGTTATGTGCTTCCTCTTATGAGTGCTAGTCAAGAGACAAGTAGCAGCATTTTGGAGCAACTGGAGACACTTGATGGAGGACCGGCTGACTCCAAAACAAAGTGCACAACAGTAATTCAGCTGAGGTGCAACAAAGGCATGAATTACTGTTGAGAAAGTAGATACTCTACCTTTTCCACCTGCCTAAGATGAAAAAAAGCTGGATTTATCAACGGCACCAATTTAGCGGCCCAATTTAGCATCACTGTCCAGTATAAGACCCAAGATTGAGACGGTTGGCTTTAGATAAGACTCCAGCGGGCTCAGTTGAGCAGGGTGGGAAATATGAGGGCCACTGGGACCAAACACCATCATTCATTAAAATTCAAGAAATTCAGCGCCATCCAGGTCTTGAGTTGACCCACAAAAGACAAAAGTGGCTTCGGTTTTTGTGCACAGCGGGACGGCATGGAACCCGAAGGGAGCCGATGCAATGAGAACAGCCGAGGCCCCACAATTGAACCTTGTGGAACACCGTCTGACACTGGGGCACTTTAATTAGCTAAGAATACTTGGAGCCTGCTTATGTTGCTGCTTGAAAGAAATATATTTCTCACGGCAGATCAAAATTAGTTTTGCTACTTGGATGTCCGGAGTATTGATTTTGCATTTGGTCTTCACTTTGTTTGGCTTCAGTGCATCCAATTGAAGATTTCTGAGCATGTCTGGTCCAATTCCCGAATGGCTGCGAAGGGCTTGCGTGTTGAGAATCTGGCATGGAGAAAATCGTTTTGGTGTGTTACGGAGAAAAGCTCCCGCACGTCGGTCGAGACTGAAACCCATTCGGAGAATCGCTTTTCGGTCCCGACATTTGGAAAATGCGCTCCGAGAATCGAGATTGACGTTTTCAAAAAGACTTTGAGGTGATTTTGGCTCAGCTATCATGAACACACGTTGATGTTTGCAAGAACAACTCGATGGTTGTTATCGTCTTGTCGTCGCTTGCGGTCTTTCCGGAAGTGTGTCAAATCGCAACGTGCGGACAGAAGCAAAAGACATTTTCCGGTTGATCTCGACTGACACTAAAGAGTGACGGCCTCTTTGCTCTCTCGCTCTGTCCGCATCTGGATTTTGTACGTCGACCGCTCGGCAAAGTCGGCGGGAAGCCGCCGTGCCACGTGGGCACGCTTGCCAAGTGCTTTGCTTTCACACTTCCAGTTCCACTTTTGCGTTCCAACTTTTTGTCTTTCTTGTCGGGAGCACCGCTGGGCACGTCGTCGATTGATTCCCGATTAGTCGCGCGTGTCAATTGTTGATTTATTGCATGCGTTGATGCCATCGAGTGATCGTGTTGGCTGGTTTTCTTTTGTTGCGATGCATGCTCGTGTGTTGTGCACACACTCCACTTTTATGGTGATTGGTGATGTCACAGGTGGGGGGGAGTGGTCTTCGCTTATTAGTAGTTGCACTCACCTGTGGGTCGTTGTTGTTTGGTTTTGGATCGTGTGGTGGGGTGAGCAAGGGGAAGAAACCTTTTGCTGACCGTACAATTCTGCGTAAACTAACATCGACGTGACCTGAACCGGAGCATCAAACAACCGCGGAACATCGGCCAACTCTTGTTGCGGAGAAAGAGAGAGAGACAGCAGAGCAGCCAAAGAGAGCGACAATGACAGACAAGTGCGTGCCTGTCATTTGCTTCCGCGATGGACGGTCAAGCCAGTTGGGATGCGCGTCAAAAATGTTTTCCACTCCCCTTGTCTTAGCCTGCCGTGGCGTCATTTAAGTTGGACGCCACAACAACTTGTTTCAAATCGAGAAATTCGAAAAGAGGACTTTGAAACCCTGAAAGTCGGTCGGCATTTGTCGCTAACAGTCAGGAGTGTAACCAAACACGATTCCAATCCGAAAATATCAGATTGACAAACTGAAGGGAATCCCGAAGCTGAGCCTTCCGAGCATTCCTCAATCGTCTTTTTTTCCCTCCGTGCTCTCGGATCGCATTGAAAGCGTCCGGTGATGTCATCGTGAAGCACGTCAACAATTGGTTGCTTTTCATCCATCGTGCGAAATGAGCCAGAGGTGAAAAAGTTCACCGCTGTCCGTTTTGGGAGAAGGAATGACGGTGATCCTCTTTTTCCGTTTTCCATTTTCTGCCGCCGGTTTCGTCTCGTCTCGGGAGGCTGGCTGGGTGGGCGGGGCTTGTGAGGAGCAGCAGAAAGGGGGCGTGGCATGCTACCTTGACCTAAATGCGGCTCTCGTTAAGCCGGGTTGCACATGAAGCCGGGAGGAGGGCATGCATGCATTTTTCTTCCTCCTTCTCCGTCTTTGTCTTTTGGAGGCCGGCAACGAAATCTTCGGCGCCGTCGTTGGAAATCCTCGCATCTCGTTTCTCATCAACTCAACTTTGGAATGGCAACGCGAGCTGCGCGCCAGCCAGGCGACGCCATTTTGGGCCTGGCACGTCACATGTGGGCCGGCGGGAAACAACTTTGGCCTAACCTGGCTCACTGCACCGGAAACGCACCAAAAGAAAACGCCATGCAAAATGAAGCGAACTTGCAAGTTGCCGCTAACGAAAATCTCATTGAAGATATTTGGCAAAAAAGGTTTTTTCTACTTGTCGTGTCACCTAAAAGGCGCCATTTTTTTGCGATGACATTATCATCCGACTCTTGTTTTTATCCGTCAGGACGAACGCCCGCCGCGAGGCCAAATCGAGCTCGCCTCCGCCGACGTCCGACTGGTCCTGCAAGTGGAACACAACCGGTGAGTCGAGCGTGCCGCCGCGTTTGCGTGGCCGCGATGGCCGCTTGCTGACGTCGCGCTTCGGTTTGACTTGCTTCGTTTCTTGGCATTTGGAGCAAAAAAAAAAAAAAAGTGAATTTTTGGTCACTTTCACTTTGTTGTGTTCACGGAAACATTGAATGCATTGGTTTTTTTTTCCCTTCAATTTAAAAGTTGCCAGGTCATCTTTTTGTCACACTGGCAAATATCGACAATTCTATCGGCGGCGTCTTGCTTCTCGTCAACATTCCATTCACAAAGTTTGCGATTGCAAAACTAAAATGATTGGGTTGTGTCTTTGTCGATTGTACCAAACAAACGTCGTCATGAGATGGAACGCACAAACATTCTTCTCCAGTTTGCGTCTTTGTTTCAACCATGAGACACATTTGCTAACTTTAGCAATTTGTTTTCTTGACCGAAATGTAAAATTTTGAAGAAACACAAAACTTTACGATCTAACACAAAGATAATAACATAAAATAAAAAAAAATCTGAAAATGTTTTTTTCTCTCTTGTAAAGTTAAATGCTAAATGATAAAATACTGTTTAAAAAAATGAAAATGCACATTTGTGGACAAAAAAGTGATTTTATTCAGCATTTATATTTTTTAATACATCCTGGCCAAGCCGTGCAAAGCGTGCTTGCTGTTTATTGCCAAGTGCGGTTGGAGTCGCACAAAGAAAGAAAGAAAAAAAAAAAAAAAGCCAAACGGACGTTAGCGTTAGCTGGAAGCCCTTTTCTACATTTTGTGCATTTGATTTTAGCGCCGTGTGCAGATTTGGCGCAGGTTGCTAAGCTACTGAGAAAGTGCGACTTGGACTTTTTCTGGTTGCTTCATCATCAAATGAGGAGGAGGAAGACGTGAGCGCACGTGGCCGGCAATATTCGAATGCTAATGTTTAGCATGCTAACATTTGCTCCACTTGTTGGTCGAGCGCATCGTTGTTGACTGACCGCAAAGCTCGGAGTGGTTGCCATGGTAACCCACCACGGCAGCACGTCGACAACGAATGGGACCTTTGAACTGCAGTTCCCAAAAAAGAAAATAAAAGCAACATTTATGCCACTTTGCTAACGACGCCAGCATCCACGTCGCACGCGGTCGGCCGCACATTTTTTGAATTTCCGCGAGACAACCAAAGCGTGCTGTCGGTCGGCTTTGTTGAATTCCTCTCGGACTTTTCCAAAGAAGCGACGCGACGCGTGTCATCAAATGTTTGATCGCAAGTCTGGCCTTGAACGTCAGAGCGAGCTGTTGTCCAAACAAAATAAAATAAAATAAAAAGACAAAGAAGGTGACGCGGTGTCCAAACAAAAACCCAAACAAATGCTGTCTTGTGAACTTCCAAATGTTTTGAGGCTGTCTTGTCCTCGCGACTCTCAACAAAACATCTTCACTGAATACTTTTTCTTTCTTTCTTTTTTTTTTTTGCTCCTGTCAAAAAAGTTCCTTTTTGCCCACCAATTGAAATGCGTCGCCGACTTAATCGTCCCATGTTGACACTTAACGGGAGCCGTCGGGGATTTGAAATCCTGAGACGACGACAAAAACTTTCTGCCGTGTATTTTGGCAGCCCACTTTTCTTTCCTTGAATTCTTTTTCAAAGCCGACAAAATGATCGATTTCAACTCGGCTCGGTTCTCATTTGGGCCGGGATGACGTGACGATTGGCAGCTCCGAGTCAACGCTGGTGTCAAAAAAAAAAAAAAAAAAATCGTGCTGAGCTTTCTGATTCTGAAGCAGCGGCAAATTTGAATGACATAAAACGGCCCAAAAATGTTTTGAAGGCCGAATCCAGCGCACGAGATTGCCCCCAAGGACCAGCTGTGACAGGACATTGTGATTTCCAAGCACATCAAAAGTGGAATGCTGATATGCACCTCTTTGCTTATTAATTGTGACAAATCATGAATGTCGTTCCTCCGAGATAATCAAAAGTTGGGCCGATACTAACAATTATTTAATCATTGACGAATTAGTCGATGATGAAAACGGCAAAGATTGGCAACCCGTTGGCGCTCATGAAACGGGACGACCGTTGCAGAAATTTGACAAGCTCCATTTTCCAAATATTCGTGGTTGCGACCTTCCGAAAGGCGACGTGCCAAAATGGTAGCTACCCAAATGGCCGTCAAAGCGGGAGGAAGGAAGCGCAACGTTTCACCGTCGTCGCCGTTCCATCGGCGCTCATTTTTCCTTCTGACCAGCTCGGCAAAAAATGTTCGACGGATTCATTGGGGATTTTTTCTTTTGTTTTGACATTTCTCTGCGCAAATATGCTGGCACAGTGCGAATGGCGCCGACGTTGACGAGGCCTTCATTCGAGCTTCACGACGCAACGGCGAGTGACGTTTGTCGAGCGTGCGGGCGGCTCACGGGAAGCGGCCGCAGCTCACCCCGCCCTCGTGCGTTCGCTTCCTGTCAAGTTCGATGGCGCTGGCGGCGAGCGGGTGGGCGTGGCCGCTCGCGATCACGTGACCTTGCGGTCCCGCTGGGCCTGCTTGCCATCTTTTCGGGCGCCTTAAACGCCTCCGCCGATCCCGACTTGATGCCGGTGACGGACGCTCGTTTTCCCCTCACGACCGGCGGCAACGGCAAAAAGCAGAAATAAAAAATTCCCCAAAAGACAAGCCTACCTTCAAATGGGAGCCACTTGCTCAATGACATTTTCAGCCCGGCTTGGCCGCCGCCGATCGGAGCGGGCGCGTTTCCGTCGTCGGCCGACATGTGACTCGGCGGGCGCCGCGTCCTTTTTGCCTAAAGGACACCCGTTTTGTCTTTTAGCCAACTTTTAGGTCCAGACTTCACCGAGACATTCTACTCAGACGCTGGAGTGCCGCTGACCGTGACCAAAAGGAATCACACGGTAAGTCAAGTCCGAGGAAATTGCGCAACGCGTGCTCGCTCCTCAATCCGACCAAAAGACCAGACTGCGTTGCGGCGTGGCCTCGACCTGTCCCACAATGACGCCGGCGTAAACGAGTCGGACTGGTGAGGTTTGTCCTTTCGGGCCGAAGGTCAGAGGTCAAACGTCTTGCTTCACAATTTGATTTCGTATTGCGCTCGTTTTGCCGAAGAACGCTTTGATCCCTAGTCCAAAAACAAATATCAGAGGTTATACTTCAAAAAAAACAAAAAAAAAGTTGAGGAAGCGAAGCAGATTTTTTCCATTTTTTTTTTGATTTTGTGATTTGCAAATTTCAATTTGCTGACTTTGACAGACGTTCAAAACGGCTTGCGGCTTTGTGCGCACGTGAGCGGCCGGCTTCCGCATTCCACTCGCACCCGCAAAATCGCCAACCCTCGCTGACAATTAATTTGTATGTTCGCCCTAACCGAGCTGGAATGAAAGCGCTTATTTCACGCTCGGATGAGGTGACAATTTCAATCCAAGCCGCTGGCGGTCGTCGGCGTCTCCTTTTAACATGAGCCGCCGCTAATACGGCCCTTTTGAATTTTGCCAACGACGGCGATTCTTTGACGCTTCCACATCAGAACTTGAAGTGGAAAATGTTTTCTTATTTTGAGGCGACGCGGACGGAACAAGTCGACTGAAAAATTGGGACAAAAAATGTATGCCACCAAATGGTTCTTTTTTTGGGTGTTTTGATTGTTGAAAATGAAGTGATTTGCTCTTCTAGTAGGAAAAATTGCGCTACCAAAAAAAAAATCATGGATATGGTTTTGCATGATTTGAGTTTGGAGGATAATGACACCTCGTCCCAAAAAACGGAAGCGTCTGGTCGCTCGTTGGAATTGGACTGGCAAATGCGTGCGCCCGATTGGCGCTCAATGATGATGTCACAAAACAAAAAGAACGAACGGGGACGTTTGTTTGTTTGCGTTCAGGATCACTGCTTCTATCACGGCAACGTGAGAGGACGTCCCGATTCGTGGGTGGCCGTCAGCACGTGCTCGGGTGTCAGGTGAGGACCGCCGGCGTAACATTCTCGCCCGCTCGCTCACGTCGCCTCTCTTTCGAACAAAGAAAATGACGGAGATCGGCATGAACCCTGACGGACGTTGGTCCCGAAAGATCACTCTTTTGATCCTCCCAAAGCCAGTTTGCCAAATGCTTCCTGACCGCACATTTCAACATTCGAAAATCAGCTCGCCGTCCGACCGTCCGTGAAAACAAAGTTAGTCGGGCCCGCAAATCAAAACTGACTGTCCAAAATGGCCTCCCGACGAACCAACGCGCCTTAGACAGCCGCGGGATTTCCTCATTGTGACATCATCGCGGCGCCCACCTGCTACTGGGGCGTACCGTTACAAAAAAGGGGGAGGAGCCACAGACGTAGAGAACAGCGGGGAAGTCGCCTGCCACCAAAGTAAAGGAGCCAGCTCATGATTGTTCTCGGGATTGTGCTATTGCCCCCCCCTTCTTGTAATGGTATGCCCGAGGAGCAGACTCGAACGCACGCTGCTCTCTCGCGTCCTTTCGTACACAAACAACCATCTTGAAATGAAGCGCTGCCGTTAGCGTCTGTCCGTCGCGCATGGATTTCTTTTTCTTGTTTCGGGCCGGAACGGGGTCGGAAGTTCAGAGTTCAAATTTCCCCATTGTGGGACTAATAAAGGACATCTTATCTTATCTTATCTTATTGAGGCCGGAAGGCTCCTCAGATTCCGGCTGGCGGGCGACCGACCGGAAAAAAAGGGTCAAGTCAAAATCTGCACCGAATTGATTTAGATTCTTTAAATCAGTCCACTTATGAATGTTTTTTTTTCCCCCGTTTGAATGTCTGAAATCTTTTTGGGTCGGGCTGCCGTAAACCAAACTTGGTTGCGAAAGTGTCGCCTTTCCCCGGCAACGTTCAAACGCACGTCAAAAACGAGGCCGACGTTTTATGGCTGGAATATTTTGACGAGTTTGGAAAGTGACGTGAAATATTGATGGCATGCGAATGTTTGAACGCGAGCGGGCGCCCAACGTGGCGATGATGCGTGAAGCAAACGCGCTTGATGTGCAGGGGCGTCGTGTCTCTCAATGTCAACGACACTTTCTACGTGGAGCCGCTGCTCGGCGCCGGCGCCGCCCGCCGCCATTCCTTGCTGCCCGCAGAACAGCCGCCATTGAGAGAGGGAACCTGCGGCCACGGCCGTCACGCGGCCCACCGCGTCGCCGACTTGCTCGCGTCGCATCATTTAAGGGTGAGTCCGCGTCACTTTATTCATCCATTGTTATTTTATTTTCCATAATTGTCCGCATCTTCCACTTTTTTCATCCATGTCGCTCGCTCCACGCGGCTTCTGCGCGGTATTGGCCGCCATTGTTTGTCTTTGTGTATTTTCTGGTTATCGAGCTTCGGCAGACCTTGCCGATGATCTGTTAAAAAAAAACGGCGGCCCTCGAGCACACGATTGAGGACCCCTGATTTGAGATGTCAACCATCTACCAGCTCAAAGTTTTCGTCGGCAGGTTTCGCCGATTCTAAAATAAATGCAAATTGAAGGCCTGGACGTGGCAAAGTCGTGAACGTCGTCGCGACGTTGGGAGGCGTTTTCGTCCGATTCGAGGCGTCCAATCGGGTCGGGCTGTCGTGTGAAATGAGCACCGTGATTGGCTGTCAGCGAGCGAGTCCGCGCACTGGACACGAAGCGCAAGTTGCTGGCCAGAAAAGCGCCCAGACCGAGTCGTCAAACGACACCGCGCTGACCGGCGCCGCCAGTGGCGTGGAGGGGAACTACATCTGACGCATGCGCAGAAGCTCCGGAGTCGTCGGCGTCTCCGTGGGCTTTTGCGGTGCGTGTTCTGGTCCTAAAGCGCGCTGACGTGCCGACACCGCGGTTTGGCTTCGATGGCCGTCGCCGGATTGGCCTTTCAGACCATGATTCCACAAGAGGGCGCCAGAGTAAGACCTTGCGAATATGGTCGCCGAGACGCGAACGCTAAATGTCAACTTATTGTGCCTCGCTGGGCGACTCACTTTTAGATGCCGCCATGGCAACTGTGCTGGCATTTTGGCCATTCTAAAGACAAAAAAAAAATTGTCCGCGTTGTCGAGAAGGAATGTTGTTTGGACGCCTCACTTTTTGCTTTGGATTTTCGTTTGTTGTGGTGTGATGTCCTTTTGCAAATTGTTTGCCGTCGTTGCAGACGAAAAGAAACGCGTGGGGCACCGCCAAGTACTTGGAGCTCTACATCGTGGCCGACAACTCGCTGGTAAGCGACGTTCACCTGCGCCATTTACTCGACTCACAAAATGTTCGGCATCCTCGGCTGACGGATTCGACTGTTTTGGGTTTTTCTTTCCTCCATATTGCATTTTTAAAGGCCATCCTTTTTTCATGTTTTGACCCCCAAAAAATAATTCGCTTGAAGCCAAAATGAAAATAAAAGAAGCACGAGAATAGCGACTGAACGACCATCATTTTTTATTTTTTTTCAATCTCAATGGCTTGCGTCCTTTTGACGTCATCCACAAATTCCTGCAGTCCTTTTGGGCAAAAACCCCAAAGGGATATTCTGCATATTCTGCGGCCCAAGCCAAAGAACGTCTTCCGCAAGTCAAAGTAGCACGAGAATGACCTTGTTTTTGTCCCAAAAAAAAAGCAAAAACCAACACACGATTGTGGTCCAAAGATGAATACGTTTGAATTTGCTGAATTCCGAGAGCGATTTCAGTCTTTGTGCCGTTTTTCTTCATTTCGGTCCTTTGAACGAGTTTTTTGCCGGCCTGTCGATCGATTGTTGGCCGTGGTCTCAAAAGCGGACGTGCCTTGGGGGGAAAAAAACCCAAACCATTGGAATGGAAAAGTGGCGGCCGGCGCAAACGACAAACTCCTGAACTTGAAAATGAAACGTGCGCACTCGATGACGACGAGCGGAAATAAAAGCAAAAAAAAAAGGGCTTCTGGATTGCGCAAACGTGACTTTGGGATGTTGACGCTCGGCTCTCTTTCCTTCTCGTCAGTTCAAACGACACAATCGAGACTACGAGAAAATCAAGACGAGGATCATGGAAATTGCCAATTACGTGGACAAGGTCAGCTGCGCTTTGGCGGCGGAATTTGCCACGTGCCGGTCGGCAACTCTCGTCTTTCAGTTCTACAGGCCTCTGAACATCCGCGTGCCTCTGATTGGTCTGGAGGTGTGGACCGGGCGGGACCAGTGCATCGTCAGCGAGGAGCCCAATGCCACCCTTTGGTCCTTCCTGCAGTGGCGACAGAAGCTCAAGTGGCGCAAGAAGCACGACAACGCGCAGCTGCTCACGTGAGTCCTCCGCCCTTTTTTTTTTTGCGCCGCAAGTCTGGGAATGGACCTTTCTGCGCACGCTTCTCCCACAGCGGCGTGATCTTCAAAGGGACAACCATCGGGATGGCGCCGCTGGAGGGAATGTGCAGTCCGGAGAGCTCCGGCGGCATCAACGTGGTACGTGGCCATGAAAGCCCACGCCGGCGACTCGCAAAAATTCCAAAATTGGAACAAGCGTCCAAACGGAAAAGCCGTTTGTCCCCGCTGTGATTTTGGTGCAGGACCACTCGGAGCTGGCCGTCGGCGCGGCGGCCACCATGGCCCACGAGATCGGCCACAACTTGGGGATGAGTCACGACCGCGACGGCTGCTGCGTGGAGGCCACGGCCGAGCGGGGGGGTTGCGTCATGGCCTCGGCCACCGGGTGAGGCCCCGCCCCGCCCCGCCCGCCCGCTCGCTCGCTCGCCGCCATTGAGCGCCCGTCGCTTTGCTGGCAGGCACCCCTTCCCGAAGGTGTTCAGCCGCTGCAGCGAGCGCGACCTCGACGGCTACTTCCGGAAGGGAGGCGGCATGTGTCTCTACGACATGCCCGACATGAAAGATCTGGTGGGCGGCAAACGCTGCGGCAACGGCTTCGTGGAGGACGGCGAGGAGTGCGACTGCGGCCAAGCCCACGTGAGCGCGCTGCTTTTGTCATACTCGCCTGGCGCGTGAATTTCGTGACGCTCGGGTGAGATTTGACAAAGGCGCCCCGAAACATCAAAAGACCGACAACAAAAAGTTTCCTACTGGCTTGGAATTGCCGATGCAAATGTTTTGTTCGGCGGACTGGCGAACGCGGCCTCGTCAATTCAGCAAACTTCGTTTGGGGCGGCAAATTCCTTCCAACGATGAAAAGGAGACCAGACGCTGGTCCAATTGCCATTCTTAAGTGGAGGTAAAACGTTTTTTTTTTCTGCCGTCAATTTGTCGTTTTGAAGCTAGGTCGCGTCGCCAATTTGATTGTTTTTTTTTTCCTTTGTCTAATGGCTGTCGGAGCGCACGTTGCCGTTCTCGGCGCTTCGTTCCGTCACGCCAGCCCCCCCCCTCCCCATGTGTCAATCAACTCTCACATTTGTCGGGAGAAGCGGCGCAGCAGCTGCACAGAGGTCGCCATGGCAACAGGCGACGCCGCGCGCGTGTCGAGTCACGCGACCGCAGCAGCCGTTTTGTTTTTCTCTTTGTCACGTTTTCGCCGGTCCGTCGTCTTCTCGCGGCACATTCGTCTGCCGTTGAATTTGCTTTTGCGACGCCGACGTTTGCGTTTGTTGTCGAGCGAAGGCCGGCAAAGCGAGCTTCCGCTTGCTCGACTCAAAGTGAACATCTGATCTTTGTCCGCTTGCAGGAATGCGCCAATGACTGTTGCCATGCCAACAATTGCACGCTGAAGGAAGGCGCTCAGTGCGCTCACGGAGTGTGTTGCCAAGGTTGTAAGGTAACGTCTGCTGGGCTCACTTTCTTCCCGTTCTGATATTGCAAAGATGAGCAAAGTGTCACAATGTGGAGTTCTGGTCCAATTTGACAGTTGACGCAAGCGGGCAGCATGTGCCGAGGCCCGGCCGGGGCGTGCGACCTGCCCGAGTACTGCACGGGCGCGTCGCCGTACTGCCCGGCCAACGTCTACCTGCTGGACGGCTCCTCCTGCCAGTCGGGCCGGGCCTACTGCTACACCGGCATGTGCCTGACCCACCAGCAGCAGTGCGTGCAGCTGTGGGGCGCCGGTAAGAAACGCCACCGGCGCCTTCATTTTGCATTTGGCCCAGGAAACGAGTCGACGCCGGCGCGCTTTTTTCCCACTTTTGTCTCCACATTGAAAATGAGTTTGCTCTTTCAGAAACGAGTGCGAGCTTATTTGAGTTTGCCAAAACAAAGTCAATTGAATTGAAAACAAACAAAGTAAAACTCAAAGTAACAAGAACCGTCCCGCCGCTTCTCGTAACTCGCAATCGGTGCACGGTTCAAACTGAAAAGTCTATTTTCACAACGTTTGACGAGAATATTTCTCTTGAATTTGTACCCCGCGGCATTTCCGATGGTCTTTTTGAAATCTTGCGCAACAAAGACTCATTTTGAGAAAACTGAAACGAACCAAGTTTCAAGAACAAAACTCAAAATGAAGTCAAAATTCAAATTCCCAAATGAAATTCTGCCCGAATGCAAATTTCGCCTTGTGAAACTCTTCAAGGACATCTTTGTCTGAAAACAACCCCCCCCAAAAAAGTAGTGCTTTGGCACCATCGCGTGGCACGGACAAGCAATGAAATGGCGAATAGAAGGAGATGCCGAGCGCTTCGATAATTCCCCGATGGGCCGACGTGTTGCTTTTTGCTTTGGATGTTCTGAAAGAGCCCGAAAGAGGCCTCAGGGCAGCGAGCGCAAACGACAAAACGAGGCCTTGTTTTGCGAAGCCACCGGTTGGGCAAAATCTTGGGACGACGCGTCCACTCGACCCGCCGTTCCCTTTTTGGACTCGGCGCCGGGTGAGCAATTTGGCCCAAATTGAGCTTAGTTTTAACGCAGTACGTTGAGGAGTGCTCCAAAAGCACGTCCGGAGAGAAATCGGTGTCAAGGACGTATCGAACATTGACGTCACACTTGTCTTTTTCCTCACTTTCGCCTGTCAAGTGATGGAGAGTCTTTCCGTTGCGTTTTTCCTTTTCTTTTTTTGTTTTCGGCCATTTTAAAGGCAAGGTCAAATGATTTGAAAGCATTTCGGCCGCCGCTGTGTTTCCGAACGAAACGGCGAGCCGTTTGCGTCCCGGTTTTGGATCGGCGTCCGAACGTCAACCGTGGAACGCGCTGGCGTGTTTTGCAGGCGCCCGCCCGGCCCACGACGCCTGCTTCCAAGACGTCAACGCGGCAGGGGACGAGTTCGGCAACTGCGGCAAAGACCAACGCGGCAACTACGTCAAGTGCGCCAAAAGGTGAGCGCCATCCGCCGCCACGTCCGAGCTTTGGCCGACAGCAAAAGGGAAGTAGACGTTAATGCCATCGCTTACGACGTTGACATGGGCCGGCCCGACCCATCTCGGGGATGAAAAATGAGGCCAATTTCCGCGTCGGCTTCTTTGAGGGTTTTTGCCTCCCAAAAGCGCAACGCTGGAGATGATTTGTGTTTGCCTCCCCCAACATCTACTTTTCTTTTCTTCGTTCTTTTTTTTTTTATTTTCGGGAGGGTATGCGTTTACACTCCTGCTAATTAATGCTTCCAAATTTCGTGACGTTAACGAACGTCGGGATTAAGCAAGTTGATTGCTGCGCTGCCCACATCGAAGATGCGGACTCGTGCAAATGTCACGTCCAATTGGACGAATCTTTGCATTAGTCACGGCAACAACTCGGCTTCATCTTCCTGTAATTGTCAGCAAGTCCCCCCCCCCCTCTCAGATGGCGAGTGTGAGTTTGTCTGTTTTAATTTGCATATGAATGAGGCAGATTCAAAGAATTTAGATGACTTTTTTTTTTTTTAAGTGTCATTGGAAAGTGGAAAAATGTGGATCGTGTTTATTGGCATTTTTCCCAAATTTTGTGCGCAGCTCAATAAAATGAGGAAATTGTTGCCATTTTATCAACGTTTACCGGTACTTGGCGCGCGTTGTTGCCGACAGTTAGCGACGACGTCCCACCAGCGTCGGCCACGAGCGCCCGTTGGCTCTTTGCGTACTGTCGAGTCACCTAACGATTGCAAAAGGTTGCATTGCGACACGCAAGGCGACGTAACGGAACGGAACGGAAACCTTGTGTCCAGTGACGCCAAATGCGGCAAGATCCAGTGCCACAGCGCCGCCAAGAAGCCCAAAGGCACCAACGCCGTGTCCATCGACAACACCATCAAGATGGGCGGCACGGAGGTCAAGTGCCGCGGCACCTACGTCTACAGCACACAAGACGGCCAAGGCGACCTACCCGACCCCGGCTTGGTCATGACCGGCACCAAATGTGGCGAGGGCAAGGTCAGCTCGCGTCCCCCCCCCAAAAAAAGGAATAAAATAAGCACCAAAACTGGCCATTTTTTTTGGGGGGGGGGGATTGTTTGCTTGTTAGAATGTTAATGTTGTTAGAAAGTGGACTATTTTGCATGACACGAAAATCACAAACAAACAAAAGCCAAAATAGAAACTGAAGGCTGCAAACGTGCAACTAAAAATCAAACAAGGATTCAGAGAGCAAAATCATATTCTTCCTTTTTTTTTTTTAACCTTCTTAATTGCTGCTGTGAAATTCAAAGTCAAACAGCAAACAAAAATGTTCTTTCTGATCTGACTTTTTATTTGCTTTGGCTGTTGGAACAATTTCTATACGTTGTGAGAAAGGAAAGGGAACAAAAACGCTCAGATGAGTCGAATTATTGTTTGTTGAGCCAATCTTTGCGTGTGTGTTGGAGCGCCTTCTCTGGCGTGTGCGTGCGCCTGCAAGACATGCTCGTGCGCGCCTGATCTTTTCCATGGCGCGTGATTCCAACAGGCTTGCGTTCTCTTCACAGGTGTGCCGGGAGCGCCGATGTCAAAACGCATCCTTTAACGAGCTGGAGGCTTGCATCTGGCGCTGCCACGGCAACGGGGTGAGGACACAAAAGCTGCTCCGACGGTCACGCCGCGTGCACCTGTCGCAATAAGACAATACGAAAAAAAACAAAACAACGTCTGTGAGGATTTATCGGCGCAGCCGAAGCGGGCCTGAGCCAGATAAGGAGGCAGGCATGCAAGATTCATGAGTCCGTCAAGCTCTCGGCGGCTCGGGTGGCGTTTTGCTGATAATGGCACCAGCAAGTGGAAATGCGCATGCGGGCCAACATATTCCAATCTTGATCCATTATCATGTCACCCCAAATTGCACTCAGCAAAGACGCGCGTGCCACGAAGGTCACATGCGCTGACCTTCCTGTCCGCTGCGCCCCCTGCAGGTGTGCAACAGCAACGGCAACTGCCACTGCCATCGAGGCTGGGCGCCACCTTTCTGCGACAAGCCGGGACTCGGCGGCAGCATGGACAGTGGGCCGGTGCAGTACGAAAGTCAGCACACACACACGCACACACACACACACACACACACCGCCACACACACACACACACACACACACACCCCAACGGGGGCCGATTAGGGACGTTGGCTTTCATGTTCCTATTGGACCTGAGCACAAAGGTTGTTATCGTTAACGAAAATGAACAAATTAATGTACAAAAAAAAAAGTGGTTTTTTTGTTCACAAAAAATGAAAAGGAAAATGCTTTGAAACAAATGAAAATGAAACCAAATGACATCATGCGTTTATAAAACTAACACTCATTTTTATTGGATAATATAATGACTTTTTAAAAAAAAAATTGTATTAAAACAAAAAGACAACTTATCACTCAAGCAAATAAAACTAAAACTAAAAAATAAAAGCTACCAAGCGTGCTCTCCAAGTCATTTAAACGGACTGAATTTCGAAAGCAATATTCCAAAACAAAACAGAGTGCAAATCTTTTCTTTTGTCTTTTCCATTTTGGAAATCCAAAAGGTTCCGATCCCGTTTGTGACGTTATGCGTGCAGGTCAGGCGGGCTTGGTGACGGGCCTTTTGTTCGCCTTCCTGGTGCTGCTGCCCGGCGTGCTGCTGCTCTTCTACTGCTACCGGATCAAGACGTCCTTCTTGCACCGATGGCTCGAGCGCAGACGCAAGAACAAGAGCAAAAAGTAGCGTACTCGTTCACGCAGTCATCATGAATTGCCGATTGTCTCGCTTCAGACTCGATCCGGAAGCGATGCTTTGAAATACGCCCGCATGTGCGCCGACTCGCTCGCGATGGTCTGCGTGTGCGTGTGCGCCATGTAGGCGTCAACGAGCTCAACTTGTGGTTTGTTTGCGTGATCTGCAGACGGGTGGCACGCCGGCCTCATCACAGTGCAGAGGTCGTGGCTTCGATTCCGGCTACGACCTTCCTGTGCTGAGTTTGCATGTTCTCCCCGTGCCTGCGTGGCTTTTCTCGGGGTACTCCGGTAAAAAAAAAAAAAAGATAGATGGCAGGTTGATTGAACACTCCAAATTGCCCCAAGGTATGAGTGTGAGTGCAGATGGTTGTTTGTCTTTGTGTGCCCTGCGATTGGTTGGCGACCAGTTCGGGGTGTGACCCCGCCCACTGCCCAATGACAGCTGGGATAGGCTCCAGCGCGTCCCCGCGTGAGGAGAAGCTCCGTTCATGAATAGCTGGATCCGCCGAGGTCGTAATGCTCGGACTGCGCCCTCTTGTGGTCAGGACCGAGACGGACAAAGCGAAGAAGAACAGCCACCCGAACCCCGCCTTTCACCTGAAAGTTGTCGGACCGATCGGCAAAGCCAGCAGCCACAAGGGCGTGAGTTTCCACGTAGAACATATTTGATTGAAAACAAAAAAAAAAAGGCATGTACATGTTTTGTTTTTCGCCCCTCTAGCTCTCTGCCGCCCGCAACGAAGTTCTTCCTCTCCGACCGGATCTGGCGGCGGGTGGCGCCCAGCCGGTCAACATCGTGCGACCCCTGCGTCCCGCCCCCTTCACTCGTGACGTCAAGGGGCCCCGCCCTCCACCCTCGAAGGCCCCCCGGCAGCGACTGAGCCCGCCCAGGAAGCCGCTGCCCCTCAACCCGAACCCGGCGCCATCGCCACTGGTGAGGCCGCCTGAAGTTCCAAAATCAACCCGAGGCGGCCGGTTAACTGGCATGTGACCGCCTGAACCGATGCTGGTCACATGTGGTCACGTGACTCGAGCTCACTCGCTAGCAACGGTTGTTGGTGTTGTTGTTGTAGGCCAGACCGTCACCTTTGCCCCCCCAGAGGCCCCTCCCCCTCAGTCCCGCCAGAGGAGGCTCCCCAGTGAGGGTGCTCACCCCGAACGTGTCGCCCAGCTTTCTGGTCATGATGCCCACCGCGGGAAGACTCCAACCTGCGGACGGCGTGCCCGCCGTCTCCCCTCACAGAGCGCTCAGGTGACTTTGCCGATTTTCACTGAAGATTCTGGCGAGACCGTTTGGGCTGTTTGGTGTTGATGAAAATGAGACCAAAAGTTCACATGCGCAACAACCGGCTTTAAAAAAAAAAAAAAAAAAAGCAATTGGCTCGGGAACTTCCTACATTAGGCATTAGCGCCATCTAGAGGCAGTCGCAGCACCTTTTGCTGCTCAGTCATTTTCAGCTCATTTGATCAATAAGTGTAAAAAGAGAAAGACATGCAACACTTTCCGACACTTTCATCTCCGAATATATATTTCATATTTATTTACAATACGTTGCTCCAAACTCTTTTGTTGCACTTTTTGTCTTTGGTGGCCCAGCTCTAAATTTTCCACGGCATCACATTCGACGCGGCACTTTTACAGATTCGATGATTAAAGGGGACGTCGATCGCATCGTTTTCATTCCGAGAATTTGTTCTTAGCGAGCCCTCCAGTCCAAACTCGTCATTCTGATGACGAGAGCGTTTGTGGAAGATGAGTTCGGAAGTGAAAGCCCCGCCCCCTCGTTTTTGTCCATCTCAGCGGGCGGCCATTTTGTCAATGACATCACAGTTCCTCAGGTGACGACCAAAGAGGGCTCACCTGTTTTCTCAAGCCGAGTCGAGATCGGTCGTGATGCGATGTCATTTTCAGTCGACAGAAAGTGACAAAATGGCCGCCCCCTTAAATGGCGAAAAACGTTCGGGCTCGTGGGCTTGCATCGAACACATTTTTGGAAACAAATTTGGGGCTTAACTTCCAATCTGGTCTTCCTAAAGTTGAAAACGATTTGACCCAAAATGCCACAAGACGACAAACTCAGCCAAAGGTTTTTGTGACCTTTGAACATGTTGATGCAAAGATATTGTCTCTGCGCCATTTTTAGGACGGACTGATTTCAGCAATTGACTTTCCTGTCCTGTGTCGTGTCCCCCAGAATGGTCGCCGGTGCCCAACGGAACGGGGCGGCGGCGCCGCCTCCATCGTGAAGACGGCCATCCGCGTCTCCCTCAAAGCTTTTTTTTTTTTTTTTTTTTTTGCGAGTGGCGCGAGCGCGGTGCCGAGGGAGGACGCCGACGTTTGAACAAAAGTGGCGACGGGTCGGCGCGCTGGAAAGGTCGCCATTTTGCACGAAGGCCTCGCGGACGCATTTCTGCCCAAATCGCTTCTTTTATGGTCGTTTTTAAACATACTTTGTGTACGAAACTTGTCGTCGTGTTTACAATTTGTGTTCTGTGCCCAAGACGTCTGTCCTCACTTCGGGGAGGTCGGTGTCCACAAATGCTTGCAAATCGCAACCACAGGTCCGCGCGTTCGCACTTTGATGGGAAGCCGTTTGAGCATCGATTGAGGACAAAGCGCACACTCGTTGGCGGACCTCAAGATGGACGTCACGGACATCGACTGGGCGCTCAAACGGATCAGGAACGTCCAAAGGCAGCCGCAAGCTGACCATTTTGCTATTTGATGATCGCTGAAAAGGTCGCTGAGGCAAGGAAATGCCAAATCTTGTTTTGGGACTTTGGGACCGTCGTTACGTGCGCCGGCTCAGACGCTGACTGGAATTGGTTTGCAGTTCCATCTGGTCGGGTCGCTCTTTGGAAAACGTCCACGCAACTCTGGAGAAACAAAAGAAGATTGGCCTCAGCTGCTTCTTTTGAGCACTGTTTACATATTGACCGAGTACCTGATGGAATTGCAGCCGCCTGCCTTCTGCGTCCGTCCGCGCACTCGCTTTGATGTGAATGTCTTTTGCTTTGTGTCACCACTTTTGGAAATTGCATCAAATATTTTTTACCAAATGCTCTTCACTCTCCGTGTGCTCATTTGAAAAACTTTGAACTCGTTTTCATCTGATTGGCCATTCCAGGTGGGGGTGGGCCGATTATGTAGAGCAGCAGTACCCAACCGACGGGCCACGGTCCGCAGCGGTCCAAATAGGCTGGTTATTTATTATTTGAAGCGGACAAATGGTTGATTTTGAAAAGTGACCGGCTTCTCTCCGTTACATCGTCAAGATAGCAAAAAGACCGAAGACCAGTTGGTGGTCCGCAAAAGTTGGAGACTGCAGTGGAAAAAGGTTGCGGCGGTCTGCTGATGCCTTGACCATATTTGGCCAATCTGTCCAAGTTTGCTTCTGAATGGTGTCATAAATTGGAGTGTGTGCGTGCGCGCGCGCGCGTCATGGCTGACGCTATGGATTTCTCTAATGTTTGCACATTGCTTAATGACAGTTCTTGCGATCGCATATGATTGTTAGGACAAAATAGTTTTTTAAAACTACAACTGTAGCACATTAAAGCATATATTATGAAATTAGCAACATTTTGGCCCCCTTAACTGTCTCCCACTTTTTAACATGATTTCCAAAGTATTGACATTTAATTTTACTCAAACGTGTTTCCGTTCCATCTGTCCATGAACTCGATCAGTTTGCAGTTTCATTAACTGGACGAAAATTTGTAACGCTCAGTAAAAAAATGAAATTAAAAAAAAATCGTTTTTAACAAAAAATAATTTTATTTATTTTAAGAAGTAAATTAAAAGGGATAGTTTAGTCATCTATACTTTAATGGTTGCGTTCGCATTCATTCATTAATTTATAATTACAGTCCACTCCTGTGGACGCGGCTGGCCCGTTAATAGTGCAAATCTCATTGAATTGAAATCTAAATTTCCATCCGACAAAAACGTGTGGATGGGGCGTGGTGGAAATACGCTAACATGCAATTCCGCGGATGCCGAATCGCGAGTACGCTGGGGTCGATTGCCGGGGAAAACGTGGACTGACCTGTGATTGTCCCACTGTCCACTAGGTGGCGGTTATTGCATCTGGGCACTTTTTGCCTACAGCCGAGGAAGAAAATGATCGCTCCAATTCGCATGCGCGATAATGTCACCTTAGTCCTGTCCTGGAACTATTAGCGCTCAAGTTGTCGTAAACTCGCTTTTTCTTTTTTATTGACAAGCATGACTTCCTTTTCGTGATTGTTTGGCTTCGCGGGAAGAGGACGCCGCGGCCGAAGGAGAGCGAAGCCATGACAGCGAATGAGGATCAAGAGGTAAGGCAAGAACGGACTGCTAGGTGGCTAGCTGTTGTTAGCCGCCAAATGCTAACTAGCTAACGCAAGCCTGTTCAAATTTGCAAGTCAGATTAGTTTTTTTCAATTGTGTCAAGTCAGGTAATGTTGTGCTTGTTTATTTATTTTTTTGGGGTTTTTTTAGATGGAGTTGGAGGCTCTTCGCTCAATCTACGAGGGTGACGAATGTTTTAAAGAGCTTAGTCCCGTTTCTTTTCAATTAAGGGTGAGTACGGCTTGATATTGTTTTGGCTTGCGGTTGAATTTAAAGAGCGCGGGTGAATTAGACGTCTTGTTTCTGTTTTAAGAAACATCAACAGAAAGGCGACTAATGTGTGTTAAAACATTAAGGCGGAATGACTGAAAAATGTCTCCCCCCTCCATTGCAATGGCACTTGCGGTTTAGTGTGCTATTTAATTTGAAGGTCCTCTTCACGTCTTTTTTTAAGACTAATACAAATCTTTATATATGTAAACAATAGTATACATAAATGTTTCGCTCGGATAGGTTCAATATTTCAATGGGAAAAGTGTGGTTGACCCTTTTAAAAGCGGCAAAATGTGTTTTTCTTTTAAACACATTAAATCATAGCATAAGCGTCCAAAAAGTTGCCCCACTTCATTTTTAAAATGGGAGGGATGAGGGGCTATTTCTCTCTGCGAAGTTAATCCAACACTTAAGCACAAAGTATTGTATAACAGTCGAATGTTCTGCCTGTAATTAATAATTGTATTATCTTAAGGAACAATGAAGTGTTGTTTTGTTTCGTTTTTTTAATTGAAAATCAATCTATTAATCAGTTGTCTGAATTTTAGTCTAACATCATTGGGCCCGGCCTTAAAAATTCCATATTGGTCGGTTCCTTATTATAACCATTATGTAGACAGATAGGAGACCTGGACGACTCAAAAGCATTCATCTTGGACATCACATGGCCGGAGACGTACCCTGAGACTGGTCCTCAAATCTCCCTGGATGGCTTTTTTAACAACCGAATGTAAGTCGTCTGACACGCTGCACGTGTCAAAATTGTAGGGCAAAAAAAAAAGCAATCCAGAACATTTTATCGCCAACACCAGCACTTCCGAAACCAAGCATCTTATCCTGTCCAAGCTGGAGGAACAAGTGGAGGCCAATCTGGGCGACGCCATGATGTACACCCTGTTTGAATGGGCCAAGGAGAACCAAGAAGCCCTGATGGAGAACCACAGACCCGTGGTCACTGCCGTGGTTGGTTTCAAGTTGGCTATTGAGAGTCGGAAAGTGTATGCCTGGGCACTGACTGTTTCCTTCCCATCGCTGTCAGACTTTGTCGTCCACCGGTGTGGCGATACCAAACGTCGCAGCAGCCAAAAAGAAGGAGCGGAAGGAGCAGCTCACCAAAGCGCAGAAAAGGAGGATCATCAATCGGACAGGTGGGGCGGCAGACGACTGATCGAGAGCAACCATCAAAAAAAAAAAAAAAACTCAATTTTGATTATGTGAGCTGATTGATCCTGTTTTCAGATAACAAAGGGGAACTGCCAAGAGGTTGGAACTGGATTGACGTCATCAAAGTACGTACACTTCTAGTGGTCATCCAAATGATTTGAATCTCTGCAATAAATTTTTGGTCGGTTGATATATATATATTTTTTTTTTTCCTCCCTCTTGGACCCCTCCCCCATTCCAACGAACATCCAGCATGTAAGTGGCAAAAAAAAAAAAAAGACCAGAATGCATTCCACTGAGCCGCGTCACTTTGGTTCCGTCATTGTGGTTCTTGTTCTACTGTTGTGTTGCAGCTAAGTAAAACGGGAGGTAAAGAGGACGATTAGGCGCCAGATCTGCCGCATCGCCGCCGTTTAGGATTTGAGCGGGACGTCTTTGCGCTCAGTGTGGCCGCCACCCTCGACCAGTGGAATTCGGGGCCACCAAAAGGAGGCAAAACCTTTCAGTGCCAATGTGTTCCGTGTCTCAAAAAGGTTACTTAGCCTCCGCTATGAAGGTAGCAACACTCACTGCCTGGTACCTTGAAGCATTCACCTTCCAAATGAACATTTTGTATTGAGATGAGGAGACTCGCCGGCAGAGAATTCTGTCACATTTGACTTATTTCCTCATTTCAGGTTCACCTGAATTTTTATTTTATTTTTTTTTTTTAATTCTATTCAAATAAAACCCAATTTGGAGGGACGTGTTCCCGAGGAGACTTTATATTGAATGCGTTTTCTTTAAATTGGTCTCAATGAGATATTTGAGGCATCGCTTCCGACCCGTTGGGCAAGAACGAGACCATTTGTCGTAAATGATGCCGTGCTTTGGGCTGTGACAACATAATGAATGCAACTATGGAATAAGCAAAGATAAGACAACTATGGCAACATGAAATTCCATTTTTATTGGAATTAATACATGTATCTTTCCACTAGTATAGTCAGCGGACTTGTCAGTTATCATCCATGTTGGCGTTAAAATCCTCCACTAAAACTGAGAGGATCTTTTCTTGAGGTCTCCTACTGCTTTGACAGTTTATCTGCAGAGCTTGCTAAACCTTTTTCAGGGACGTAATCATTGACTACGTCCAAGAGCCCCCTTTTCAGGGACTTTTCTAACCTTTTGGAAAATTCCTTTTTAAACATGTTCTCAAAGAAACTATGCATGTCGTGGGCATTCTCCATTGACTGGATGGATTTGGTCCTTGTGCACTCGTCGTCGTCGTCGTCACTTGGCGGCAGCTCGACTGATATGATGGATGAGGCAACAGAAGTCTCCCTTGCGCCTTCGTCCAAGACATTTGCATGTAAAGGTCTCTCGCCTTTTCTGTCGCCTTTCCCTTTGACTCTCTTGCTCTTCCTCCGACCGTAGTGAGTCTTCCACATTGACTTGACCTTTTTGAAAATGGGCCTAATAATAGCTGGTTTTGCTCCAATGCAGTCCATGATGGCACTGGGGCAGTCCTCCAGAAGTGGCTGTATCTTCCTCGGACGCCTTATCTTCCACCTTTTCCAAAGGGATGTCCTGCTTTGAAGTTCGACTGGTGTTGTCTTTTCAAGGTCTGTCATCTCTTCGGAGGAAAGTTCTTGCTCTGACAGCTTGAGATCAATCCCGATGACTGCTTCTGATAAAGACTTCCTGGATACCCTGTCCTTGGATAATTTGAGCTCAACTTGTCCCACCTCTTTTGACGAGGACCTCCTTGATATCCGGTCTTCTGACAATTTCGAGATATCGACTGATGCTCTCGATGAAGACCTCCTGGATATCCTGTCCTCTGACAATTTAGAAATGGCATCAATTGCTGCTCTCGATGAAGACCTCCTTGATATCCGGTCTTCTGATAATTTACGAACATCAACCGCCGCTTTGGATGAGGACCTTCTTGACACCCTGTCTTGTGACCCTTTAGGAACAACCCCTACTTCTGCTGGCGATAAAGACTTCTCAGACAGCCTGTCTTCTGACCATTCAGGTTTAAACTCTCCTAGCCAAGGGTCCAAATCTGCTTTGCCTGAAGGCGTCTCGGACGCCATGTCGTCTGACAACCTCGTGTCAATGTCGACTGGCGTATCATTTGAAGACAGCTCTGTTACTCTGCCTACTGACATTTTAGCATCGACATCTTCTGGTTTTTCTACTGACGGCCTCTTAACATCAAACAACTCACGAGCAGCATCAACTACTACTTCCAAAAGAGTCTTTCTTACTTCCACTTCTTCAGGTAATTGAGCGTCAGCGTCTACTACTGCTTCAACAGAGGGCCTCTTGACATCAAACAATCGAAGAGCAGCATCTTGTACTTTTTCCAATAGAGGCTTCCTGACTTCCTGGTCCTCAAGCAATTGAGGGTCGACGTCTGCTGCTGCTGCTGCTGCTGCTGAAGGCAGCAGTGCTTCCTTGTCTCCAGGCGACTTGAGATCATCCTCTCGTACTGTTTCAGATGATCTCTTCACGACCTTGTCTTCTGGCCACTCAAGGTCAGCATCTACGACAAATTCCATCAAATGCTTTCTTGCTGCTCTATCTTCTGGTCCCGGAAAATCCCCGTCTACTTCAAATGAAGAGATTTGTGCTACTTTGACATCTTGCCCATTCAGATCAGCACCTGTTACCAGTTCGAACGAAGGCGTTTGTTCTACCCTATCTTCTGGCCTTTCAAGATATGTATCTTCTAATTCTAATGAAGGCTTCTTTGCTACCGGCTCATCTTGCCACTTTGGATCAGCATCTACTAATTCAAATGAAGGCATCTTTGCTAGCAGGTCTTCTTGCCACTTAGGATCAGTATCTTCTGTTGCTAATGAAAACACATTTTCTAGCCTCTCTTCAGGCCACTTAAGATCAGCATCTAGCGCTTCTTCGGATGGTCTCGTTGCCACCCGGTCTCCTGGTAACGTAAGATCTGCTTCTAGTGCTTCTGATGAAGGCCTTTTTGTCAACCTGTCTTCTTCCCACTGAATGTCACCATCGACAACTTCCTCTAGTGAATGTGTCTTTGCTACCTGGTCTTCTGGCCACTCAAGATCATTATCTACTGCTTCTGACGAAGGCCTCTTGACAACACTGTGCTCTGGCCAGTTCTGATCAGCATCTAATGCTTCGGGCCAAGACGTCTTTTGTTCGTAGTCTTCTGGCATAATTAGGTCATCCTCTACCTTTTTTGGTGAATGCGTCATTGCTACCGTGTCTTCCAGCAACTCGCGATCAGAATCTACTACTTCTGATGAAACCCTCTTGGCTATACCGTCTTCTGGAAACTCGAGATCGGCATCGACCGCTTCTGATGAAACCCTCTTTGCTACTCTGTCTTCCGGAAACTCCAGATCAGAATTCACCGCTTCAGATGAAGACCTCTTTGCTATCCCATCTTCTGTGAGGTCAAGATCAGGATCGGCTTCTCCGTCTGATGAAGTCCTCTTTTCTTCCAACGCAGCTGGTGATCTGTTGCCATCAGAAGCATGGACTACGGAGGTTCTACCCTCCAGTGAATCTAGCCGATCCCCTGATAAGATTTCAGCCGTGTGATGATCGAGGTTACTTGCTGTACTTGTGCTCTCGAGCGATTCTGTTGAAATCCTGAAAGGATCGTCATCGAGAGGCATTTCACAAGCGTTATCGAATTTGCCGGGAACACATGTGGCCTGATTGTCAGTGTCTAGATCCCTCACGGGTGACCCGGTAGCTTCTTCCGACAAGCCAGTAGAGTGGCATGTCTCCACAGTTTCCACTTGATCCACGATGTCTGGATGTCTGTCTGGCGAAGCAGCTGATGAGAAAAAAGCGGCCAGATTTGGTGTCCAGGTTTCGTCTGACGTGGGCGAAACGCTGGCCGTTGATTCGATCTCTGAGACGGCGGAGCATTCATCTTCTGTCTCCTTGTCCGAACGCTGAGTGCCCATATTTTGCTGTAAAGACTTCATTTTTTCAACAATAGTTTTGCCGGCTGAGTCGATGGTGGCGACAACAGGGTTCAAAACTTGGCCAATCAATTCTTTGGCCTTGTCAATGAAGCAAGTGGGTGAGGCGGAGGTTGACGAATTGGGAGAAAGTGAGCTATCAAATGTTTGAGAAAAGTCATCCTGGTGAGTAGGTTGCTCATCTGAGTAGGCGCTCAAGTCCTCCTCAAAGATACCGGTATCGTCTTCTTCCTCGATATCCAAAACATCTGGGTCTCGAATCTTCTTCACGCTGCCCGCTCTCGCAAATATTTTGAGAGCCGAAGTGGCACCGGCACGCCTCCCCTCTTCCTTTTCGGCGATTATGAGCCGCTCGGAGAAAAAGTCCTTGAGGTGTTGCTTGATCTTCTGCTGGGTGACCACGCCGTATGACGACTCGTCGATGAAGGAGTCGGACATGGCGCGCTCCTCCTTGTCCCAGAGGGAGATCAGCTGCCTCAAGTTGGCGACATCGAGGGTGCTTTTCTCAACAATGCTTTTGATGATAGTGTTGATCTTGGCATCTTTGTCTTTGTCCTTCAAACTACAAGTCATACTCTAGAGTAGAAAAAAGCAAAATCTGATTAGCAAGCCTAAGAGTATGATTTTTTTTTTTTTTTTTTTTTTTTTTTTTTTTTTTGGGGGGGGGGGGGGGGGGGGGTGAGAGATGTGGGTAAATGAGCAGCTAACATTCTGAACTCATGGAAACAATGACCTCACTGAGACCCGTCCTAATATTCCTTAGCGCTCAAGAGATCATCCACAGCGCTACAAATTATTAGGCAACTGATGATTCTCTCTGCTTTCTATACATTTATAGGTTGTACAGAACTAAAAATAGTTGCTTGTTGTACAAAGCAAAAGTATCGGAACGGGTCAACACATGGGCATGGGACCTTTTATTTTGCAATTCTTGCAACCATTTTTTTCAGATTTTCTGCTTCGATTTCTTTTAGAATGTCTGAATAGCCTCCCAGAGATGCTGTTTGGATGTCTGCTGCCCCCCCAACCTCATCGATCTTTTGCTTAAGGGATGCTTCAAAGGTTCTCAGCAGGAGATGGGGCCCACACCAGTTTGATGCAGAGGAATTTCGGGCCGCATCAAACGCTGCATTGGCATGCATCATGACAAAGTTTGGTTCTTCATTTTCTCAATCAGAAACGCCACTGACTTTGCAGTCTTTATTTTCAAAGGGCCGACCAGCTCTCTGGTCAGCGCCAATGTGGTTTGAGGGTGGGAGTCAGTTTGCATCAAAAAGCAGCTTCAGGTGGCTATTGTGATATCTTGGACAGAAGTTGTCCCGAGGTTTGATGGATGCGACCATTGCAAAGCTGCTATTGAATAATAGAAGGACACGTGTCAAAATGGAATTGTTTTGGAATTTCAGATAACAGATTAGGAAAATTGATGGTTTGGATATTTTAATATTAGGACCGACATGTAGGAATTGCTTTGCTTCCGTCACGATTTGGCCCGGACATTTTTCATCTGGCGTCTCTCTAATGTGGACATTCCATTATAATTGATCAATGATTCAATTTGATTACAGACGGAGGTCAATGATTTGTAACCGTTTTCATTCATAACGTCATGATGTGAACCGTCAGCTGATGGTTTGCGTTTATGCACTCTGCCAACTGTTTGTCGTTGGCAAGTTGCGGTCAAGAATGTGATGACTGCAGATGTGGTGAATGGCGCTAAGATCGGAAACGATTTTGGGCCAACGTCAACCAAAAATCTGTTGATGTTATTAACGGATGAGTCCTATTAGAATAAGTGTTCAGGATATTCCAGATCCTTCAATCTTATTTTTGTTCTCATCTCGCCTTTTCTCATCATAGTTGCTTGCTAGCTGCGATTATATCTCTTAACTTGTTTTTATAATTGCTTATCTCGTATTCCTTGACATTTCCTGTTTTGATGTGGGTACTTTAGATATGGGCAGTGACTGTTGTAAAGCGAGATCAATATTTCAATCATAAGCCTCGTCCACATCCACTTGACTGGAGTTGCGTTGCATTGGCCAGCTCAGTTCGTCACCGTCATCGACGTTGAACATTAGCTGGCCACTCGCAGTTTGATCGGACGCGTCTTCAATGAAAATTGTTGTACATTATGGTTGCGCCGCGAGATGATTGCTCTGCCGTCGGGCGAAGGGACATGCTGGACATTGCGTCCATGAAGTCATCTCGAGTTTTCAGTCGGGTTGCATTTAGCAAATCTCGCAGTTGAATCTAATTTCTCCATTTGTTCACTAACTAGTTGTTTGATCGGACTAGTAAACAGGCTACCATCATTTTCATTTAGAATTTGTGCAGTCCGGCATTCGGAACTGCGCATTTAGTGGAATTGTGACGACGCGGAGCAAGACCAACCCAACTTTTCGATTCTCTCCTCATATACAGTGAACCCCCGGTTATCGCGGTTAATGGGGACCGAGACCACCCGCGAAAACTGAAAATCCGCGAAGTAGCGTCGCACCTTAAAAAAAAACAACAAAAAAAACACTGTATATATATACTTCGCACCTATATAAATATATATAGGTGCAAAGTAGCGGCACACCTTCAAAAATGCTTAAAAAAAAATATATATATACATATATATATATATGGGTAGAGAGAGAGAGAGTGAAATTCATGTTATAACAAAAAAAATACCAATTATTAAAACTTGTGTTTTTATTCCCCAGCCATTATTTTTGTATTTATTCAATTACTTCTTTTTGTATTTATTTAATTACTTCGACTTTTACCTGCTGGTACCCCGTCCGGTGTGCCCTGTGAATGTTATGATCCTCCAGCAGAGCTGGAGGATTGAACAGGACTCTCCAAACGTAGACACGGGAAAAAAGGTGGTGATACAAAGATAGTGTAGCGACTTTGTAAATGGTTCAAGGGTTCTGTGTTTTCCTCTTTTCTGTGGAGGCTGTGAAGGCAGCAGGGGAGTGAACGTTATGTTGTTGTCGTTGTGTTGCTCTCTCTCTCTGATCGGCGTGGTTGCGGCCAACAGCAGCCGTTTTTGGCTTAATAATAAAAGCGTTCGCTGATGGACAAATTGGCCTGATTTATTATACAACGTTACAATATTTATTATAATCACAATATAGTCAGTGTAATCAGCGCGTCTTGCAGCAGCTGACGGCATGGCGCGAGACTATCGCTGGAGGAACGCCCACACAGCTGAAAAAACAAAAACACACGCGGCATGACAGGCACGGATCATGACAGTGAAATGAAAGGTGGCATTCTTCATTTATTTATTTATTTATTTATTCATTCATAACTGACAGCCTCGCGCTCCGCCCGTGCCCGGGGAAGGTGCTCCTCTTCGGCTTACTGTGACGCGAGCATGCCCTCCTCCTCGGCAGCTCCCATTCGGTTAAACTTAGGGGCCGTTTGGCACCGCCCGTGCCCGGGGAAGGTGCTCATCTACGGTTTAACTGCCACGCACGCCGGCCGGAGCTCTGATACGGTCCGAACCGCGCGAAACGTCGCCACCAATTGTGTCCGGGGGAACCTGCTCTTCTTCGTCCACTCTCCTCTTCGGCGCACGCCGGCCGTCTAACCGCTTCAGCGCCCCCTTGTGCCGCTCGGCGAAACTACAATGCCCCCGAATATTTTTTAGACCCGCGAAGCACTGAACCCGCGAAAGGTGAACCGCGGAGTAGCGGGGTTTCACTGTATTGTAGATCGTAATCTTCTGGAAAAGAATCGATACCTTTATCAGGATTAAATCTGTCATTGCAATGATACAATGTATTCTTTGATGGAATTGAACTCAAAATGTATTGAGGGGCGGCTCGCACTCCTGTCAGGAGTTGACATGTTGTCTCCATGCCTGCGTGGCTTTTCTTTGGGTGCTCCGGCTTCTCCCGCATTCCCAAGACATGCTTGCTATGCTGATGGGCAACTCTAAAAATTGTCCCCAGGTGTGATTGTGAGCATGAATGTTTGTTTGTCTTTGTGTGCCCTGCGATTGGCTGGCAACCAGTTCGGGATGTGCTCCGCCCAACTGCCCAAAGACGGTGGGAGGAGGCTCCAGTGTCAGTCGCCGTGGTTCGTCAAAGTAAAGCGTGTGAGTGCGCGCGAACCGAGACGAATGAGCGCAGACGTGTTTGTGTTTTGTTGTGCCCTTGTGTGGATGGGTGGTGGGCGTGGCCAAACCAAAGATAGGTTGCACTTCATTGCAAAGTTTTGAAAGACAGATGACATGTACAAGGGGAAGGAATGTCAGAAATTAGGAACACGTCTGACGCTAACCATTCCGTCCCGTCAACGAAAATGTCACGTTTTCGACATCAAATAACCTCGTTTAGCGCGTTATCGTCATGAAAAAAAAAGGGGCGTTAAGGAAATATTTTCGTCATCGATGAAAACAACACCGATTCCAACGTCTCATGGAAATGTGCATCACGTCCTCTTGCGTTTGATTAACTCGCATCGCCACCAACCGACCTCCGTGCACGTTGTAGCGCAACGTAGCAACACACAGAAGGCTTGCGACGCAGTTCAGACTGGATTGTTAAAAAAAGAAATCTGCATTTTGCCGGGGCCGAGTAGTGGCGACACTGTCGTGACACGTTGCCAGCCGTATTCATTACCTGGCCAGGCCGACGACCTTTCACATCATCGCCAAACATCCCCCGTTGGGCAAAAAAGTCCTTAATGCCGTGTTGGATCTTCTCCAGGGTGAGGAGGTCGTTTCCCGGCCCCAGCGTGGCACCCTCGCTGCTCATCTCTCGGCTCGGTGTGTGCTCGTCTTCTTGTCGGCTTTCCGGGAGCTTAGCGACCACGATCGCAAGCGCCGTCTTTAACCTCTCAGAGCTGGGCCAACAAAGAGCGCTGGGACGACGTGATCTCATCAGTCTTTGTCATGAAGCGCCGACATCACGCTTTGTCGTCAAGGCGAGCGTTGTCATCAAGGCACATCGCCCCGAGTAGGACGAGAGCTTCCGATCCGTCAGTCCGCACGCTCTCAAGCCTCAAACTCATTGAAAAATTGCTTGTCCTCAATGTCTCCCGGCAACAGAGCGGGCCTCCTGGATCCAGGCATCCATCGCCCTCATCTCGCTAATCGTATGTCAGTTTGCACAAGTCGAGGGAATTTCTAGGATCACCTGGGACCACGTCGGGCTTTCCAGTTTGTGTCATGGAAATGTTGCTGAATTTGAAGGAAAGTCAAATTCCCTGAAAATTCAACTTTGAACATATGAAAAGGGGCAAATACGTTTGTAAGAAAGTACAATGAGAATATTCTCAAATAATAATGAAGGGACGGATATCGACGCTCAACGTAGGCATTTCCAAGCTCCAAAAACAAAGGAGCACCTGCCGGAAAGTAAAGGCAAAGCAAGGTCGGGAGGAAAAACTGGCTTTTGGAGACGAGATGGCGACGCGCAAACTAACCTGCGACTGATTCACCTGCCCGAAAGCTCGGAGACAATGCGGTCGTGCGTGCGCCTTCGTGAACAATTGGCCGCCTCGAGCTTCAGCCTGCTTTGATGGGTGCGGGTGTGTCAAAGTTAGCCAAGTTCCAATCAAGACAAGCATGAATGTTGTGTGCGCAAACAATTACGTTTGCTTGAACTGCATTCATCTCATTTTTTTCAAAGATTAGAAAGAATTTGTGCCTTAGTGTTTAAATGTTCCTACGGTGTTGACTCGCTCCAAAGTCAATGCTAATTTTCTATTAGCACGTCAGTGAGATTTGGCATGCCAATTTGTCCTGAATCTCATCGCAAAAAAAAGCCCTTTAATCACTGCAGAATCTTTTAGGGCATCTGAATTTTAGTACAGATTTTTTTTTTCTTCTATATGCAAGTATTCAAGTTCCAAAGTTCAGCTGGGTCAAGTGTCCCTTAAATATGTCAGAAAACTGCAATCGCTCGCTCCCCAAATGGATGTGGACATCTCCAAATCATCTAAAAATATTGGCCCAATATTTTGTATTGATGGTCGACGTGTTTCTCTCATTTAGTGACAAGTTTTCTTATGCGTGCCTCAGTGAAGACAAAAACGCCCTAAAATCCCAAATACTTGGGCGATCATTCTAATCTTTCCACAGCTTGCTCTGTGCATAGGTCGACATCTCAGCATCCATTTTAGTGACATTGCCGATTTTGTGACGTTTAGCTCCATGACGCATTTAGACTTTGGTGCTGTGTCACTGTACAGCAAGGATGGACGGCCATACCGCATGACCTGAATTCGGCAAGAAAGAGACATTTTAGCCGTTCGAAAAAAGCTTCCATGGAGCCACAAACTCTTTGACATCTAAACTGAAGAGACGTTTAATTTCCTTTTTGTTTTAATTCAGCAGACATCCATCGTGCGACATGTCAGCCCATCCGCCATACTGGATGTGGAGGTTGTATTAGTCATAAAATCGTAATATAATAATCATAAAATTGAGTTGGAATGACAGTGCGAACAAACGCAATGGTTCAGTGGTAATGAACCACGCTTGATACTTCTCCGGGGAGCAAATGAACGAGGAATCCTCACCATTAGTGTCACTTTGCCACATCCAATATGGCTGCGCCGTTGACATACTCAAGACGCCGGTCTCAATGCTTCCTGAACGTTGTCTATAGTCATGCTTACTTGCGCTCGTCGCAAAAGGCGCCATTTAAGCAGTAGCGCTCCACGAATGTACGGAACGAGTCAAGTGTTGTCTGACGGACATTATTATTATTTATGAATAATAATTACAGCCCCCCCCCCCCCAATTGACATTTCATGTGCCGTTATGAGTACATGGACAGCTCAAGTGAATGTAGTTAATATGCATAGGAAGGACCTCGTCCACAATGAAAAGATGCGGCTGCTCCTCAACCGAGATGCTTTAGTTGTCTTTATTTTTAGACGTCAAAAATAAAGAAACCTCACTCAGGCAAAGAGTTTGATGAAGATGTCGGCGCATGTGTCCTCCGCTGGTGCGTCACTACCTGGACCGGCGCTCTTTTCTGTTCTTGTCCAGACTTTTGTCCATGGTCTTTTCACTGTCCCCTCGGCATTTGGGGCAGTACCACTTGCCCTTCGGTTTGTAGGTCAGCCCAACGCAGGAGAAGTGGAACCACTCAATCGGGCACTGGTCGTTGTCGCAGCCGATCATTTCGCCGTAAGACACCTGCTCGCACAAACAGTAGGTGGGCTCGTTGGGGTCGATGGCGAAATCCACCGGCGAAGCGTCACGCTCCTGCTTGGATTTGCGTTTCTTCTTCTTGGCCGACTTGGATTTCTTCTCTCTAGGAAGCGGGTCGGGCGGCTCCTCGGCAGCGTCGTCCGCCACAGAACCGTTGGCCGACGGGTGGCTCGAGTCTCGGCTCTCGCTGTTGCGCTGACGTCGCGGCCGGCGGGCCGAGGCGCGTTCGGCGACGGCCGGAGCAGCGGCGGTGGTGACGATGGGGGGTTCCAGGACGTTCGGGCGCCGCTCCGTTGCCGCCCGCTCTGGATCGCAAGGCTCCTGGAGGCAAAGGGAATGCGAGTCCATCTGGCGGGAACGGTTCTCCACCAGTTCGGTCATCTGGGTCACCACGTGGATCTTCTCGTCGCCCAGCTCCTGGCTAACGATAAGCGCCCGTTGCAGCTGGACTTGCAGCCGCTTTCTCTGAGTGCCATCTTGCTCTGCTTTGTACTTTTCAAAGACTTCATCCACCTCCTTCAGAACTTCTGCAAAGAGACGACCACCACTCAGGTAAAAATAGCATCGCCTGTTTGTTTTTTTTAAGTTTGTTTTTGTTTTTTAAACAAACCGCCTTGCCCCCCCCTCACAAAAAAAAGGGGCGATCACGTGACGGGGGCGGGGCATGGAGCAGCGAGTCTTAAACGGCTACTACGTACTCACGAGCTTCAGTCCACGGAGCTTCGTCACCGTGGTGCGAACGTCCCGATTTAACCGTCGCATTGTCAGAGCTTCTCCAGTAAATTGACGCCAGACGTCGGAGTGTAACGAAAGTAGCGAGTGCAGTTAGCGAAAAATGAACGCACGCGTGTAGTTGTTAGCGGGAACGCATGTCAACAACTGGCTGCATTTTCCAATTGAGTTTGGTGCGAGGGAGCCATTCTCCATTGACGAAAATTGCAAAACGAAGCAGCAAGCCGCTTGCATGCACGGCGCCATCGGCATTCGTTACCTTGATACTTGGCGTCGATCTCCCGGAGCACTGAAACATTTCTTTGTATGTCTAATGGCAGGGACTCCACGCATTCCATATAATCCTCCACGTAGTTGGCCAGTTGTTGCGACTTGTCAGAATTCGGGTAGTGGTGGCCTAACATGGTCGCGACGATGCATCGAGACGGCCTGTAAATTGTGCGAGTCGATGCAAATGCCGGACGACTTTGCGAGCTCGTGAGGGCAGCTCCAGGCAGCAGTTGACATAAAACAAAACTGCCACCTGCACGCATGCGTGAGTATTTTCCTTTTATGGCGTGGACGCCCCCCCGCCCCCATGTCGTAATCGAAGGCGGTGCCGGTGGCGATGCAGCGACGCGATTGCGCCAGATGACTCCTCACCAACATAATGTTTTCCCGGGATCTCGAGGCATAAAGATTTTTTTTAATTGTTGTGTGACGTGGAAAAAGATATTGTAACACGATTCATCAGTTCGGAATTTATTGAAGGAGGTGCTTAGTTTAAATTGGTTTACGTTAAAGCCTGAGGTCTCCACTAGAGGTCGCTATGATGTGGGGTCTTTTTAAATAAGCGACTTGCAGATCTCCTCTGCGCATGCGTGAGAATCCAGGTCAAAATAGAGAGCCTGTATGCCCCCCCCTACTGCACTTTTAGCCTTTAGTGACAAAACAACAAATGCCCTTTGTGCATTTTCTGAACCATGTTTTTGCCACACACAAAAGTTTTTAAAGAACATTTAACATAACGTAGTATTGTTATTTGTGTTGTAATTCGTTGTGTTGTCTCCGATTTTCTTTCACATTATCTTATCTATTATTGCATAGCATCATTGTATGTGGCAAATGTTGCCCAGTTGGCATCCATTGCAGCCTGGTCATCCTGGAAGGGGGATTCCCCCATCTGTGGTCCCTTCTCAAGGTTTCTCACTTTTCCCCTAATGAGTTTTTTTGAGTTTTTCCTTGCCCTCCTGGGGGTTAAGATCGGAGATGTCGATTGTGGTTATGTAAAGCCATTTGAGACTGTCTGTGATTAAGGGCTATACAAATAAAATTGACTTGAATGCATCACGCGACTCACTGACAGGAAATGAGAGAGAAAGAGAGAGATGGGGGGGAAGAGAGAGAGATCCTTCGTGCAGATGACGGAGCGAGTTGTCATCGATTACGGCCAACAGCCGTTTTGTAAGAATAAAAACGAGATTTTAATGGAGGTCTGACGTGTTTCTTTTAAAGACGCTACAATATTAATAAAACCAACAAATTCATTTTTAGTTTGTATATTTGAGACAGAGCGTCATCTCGAAAACAAACAAATGGCTTTTATCTTAAATAGACTACTTAACGTGTCGTTATATGACATCTATGATGTCAATATATTATGTTTTTAATATGTCCTTTATGCATTAGCAGCTACGATTATTATTGTCTTGTGTTGTTTACATCGGTACAATTTCCGCTTTTGTTAACGGCAATTATGACCTCTTCTCTAGTTGAACGCGGCAAGTTTCGTTTCTCAACTTTTACCGTCATTTAGCTTATAAACGATTCGCACCGACCTTTTATGCGAGAGGCTTTCAAAATAAAATGCAAGTGGCGGAAGTTTGACGTTAAACGACTTGAGCTCGAGTAGTTCACGGGTATTACTGCTTTTATTCATCAAACATCAGGGCGGTTCACGCGCGGCTAGGATTTGTATCGAGCATTTAATAAAAATATATCCAAGTTCGTTTTAGTTTTGGTGTAGTCTGTGGTTCCGGTCACAGTGCGCGTTCTTTTACGTGCGCTTTACTATCGTAGGACCGAGGCGTCATTCCGTCCGTCGTAGTCTTCTGGAGGCACCAAACTGCACCTGACACCATGAGAAGTCAATTTATAATAATTTCTTGCTGTGTTATTGCAGGTAATCTTTCTCTTGAACATTTTTAAAGCACTCTTGTTATTGCTCGAAAGCATATATTTTAGTTGCGGTGTGCGCCGGGTTCGTTTTGGTTTCAACTACATTTCATGACGTAAGTACAAAAAGTGTTTTGACGGCTTTTTAAATGGCCACTACAAAAGTTTGGATTCATGTTACTTATTTTTTAGTTGTATTTTCACTAAAGAGCGTTCGAATGTGTCATTAATACGTGGCGGACTTTGGAACTCGGTCGAACGCGACGTTATCTGGCCACTTCGACCCCGTAGTCACTTGGCTCGCACTTTGTTTTTTTCATCGGACCTCTGTTTTCATGTTTTTGTTGCCTGTAGATATACACAATAAACCTAAGAATTTCCTATTGATACGTTTTTCGTCACAAGTATTTACTGTCATGAGGACGTTTCAATGCAACGATAGACGTAAGGATACGTCACCACGTGATTCAAAGCGCTTTTTTGCCGCCGTTTGTGCGATCAGACATAAAAGTGAAATATTTAATGACTGTAATTAGGACTCCTCGGTCGTAACTGAGATCCCCCCGCCCCAAATCTGCTTCTTCTTCTGTGTTTTCTATTGAAGCACTGGCACAAGATGGAAAACCTCCCGCGACAGTGACTCCGGCTGAAAAATTCTTTCCAAAAAGTGAGCCTGACCCAACCGGCAAACGGACCACACCGGCCGCCAACGCCACGACCGCCGCTGCCCCCCCGCCAGCCAACGCGACCACCACCCCTGCACCCATCACCAATGCCACTGTTGCGCCGCCCACAGCGACGCCAGCCAAACCTACTCCGCCCGCTGACTTGAGCGCAGGAGACTACCGACTGAAGAAGGGCAAAACCGTTTGCCTGATGGCCCGTGTGGCCCTGCAGCTTCGACTCGTGACACCAAAGGTACTTTTTTTTTCTTCAGTCCTGTAAAAATACTCTGACATACAATGTTGTACTTGGGATGCAACCGATTAATGCTAAATGTATTCATTTCAGTGGGCAAACAAAATCTGCTTTGGTTGCAACGAACTTGATTCCTTTTCCAGGCCAGCGGGACGTTCATCGTGCAGCCTAACAAGACTCGAGCCGTTGGGAAGTGTCAGGAGAACAAGGCCAACCTGACGCTGGTCTTCCAGGAGGGTTTCATCACCTTCATGTTCAACAAGGTTCACTTCTCTCAAAGCTGGCAAAAAGGCGTAGTCTCATTCACCTCAATGGAAGTTAAAAAAAAAATTGCACGCAGAAAGTAGGGCTAAATGAATGAACAAATTCAAATAGACGTGGCAATGCAATTAGATTGACATTTTTTGTTTATCTAATGTGCAAGGGCTAAATTGGGTTCACTGCAGTTTTTTGTGTGAATTGATTATTTTTTTACAGGTGTACTTAAAATAACAGTTGTTCAATCTTTTATCCAAGCAACTGCATGGGAAGATATTCTTGAGGGAAAAAAAAGGATTAAATCGCAGTCGAAATATTGAGGGGGGGGGGATCAATTGGGAAACAATAAAAGGTCAGGTTTAACTTCTTCAAAAAGTAGTGTGACTTCCCACCGCTGGTTTCTCTCGATGGGTTGCACAGATTTGGTTGCTCAAAGTCATGTGATTTATTTTTTTTTTCATTTGCAAGCTGCCACGAGAGAATCATTCGAAAGAGGAAGTGGACTTGACGAGCCTGTTTTTTGTGTGTGTGTGTCACGGCATGTCATGTGGGTCACACAATGCCTCACCCACACCACCATCGTGAATGACCCAGACTGATTGGCAAATAACGAACACGGTCCAACATGTTTTTGCAATTTTTTTGGGTTTTATTTCCTCAGAGTACCGCCGAAAACATCGCCTACGTTGACACGTTGTTGCTCAGCCTCGATTACCCCTTAAGCAACGGTAAGCCGCTTTTTGCACAAAACGCTTTAGTTTTCAGGATGTTTAACGTAAGAGTCTGCAAAAATTGCAAAAAGGCTTTGGCATCTTGGTGATGAAGTCTTCTCTTCACCAGAGAAAAGAAAATAAAGAATTGATGGGTTTTTTTTTTCTTCATAATCTCCAGAAGTCGACACACTAACAGCGCAAAAAGTGACTTGAGTAATTGGGAGTCCCTTTTTAAGGAATTGTGGCTAGCAACACCAAGTTGCCCTTCCTTCGTCATATAATGCAGCATCTTGCTGGTGAAGTGCTGCCTGAACAAGTGAAAATGCAATTTAAAATACAATTTGCTTTGAGGCTGGGTCAGGAGACACCACGAAAAGTGGTTGGAAAAGTTGCTAAATTGCCATTTGGACATCTTTGAGTTGAAGTGAAAATACAATTGTTCACTCTCCAATAATGTCACAAAATGTGGCTTGAATGCTTTGTGGTCAGTGAATTGAGAAACATCGAGGAGCGCTCATTTCCATCGTGTAGTTCAGCAGCTTGGTGATATTGGGCCACCTCATACCTTTTTTCTTTTTTTTTTTTACCCCTGTCAGAATCTCCAAAAGGCAACATAGCACAGAAAATGGCTCCATTTGTTGCTCCTTGTTGAACAAAACACCCGACCGGGTCGCCCAATCTTAGGGATGAAGTGCCGCTTCCTCATCTGAAAATGCTGATATTTCTTTTTTCTTTTTTTTTTTGCGATGTTTCTCCCCCCCCCCCCCCAAAAAAAAAAAGCGAATAGTCGTTAGAGGCGTAGGAGAAAGTCACAACACTTAAGTACACACTTTGGCGCTAGTCCCCAGCCCCCTCTCCCTGTCGTCACGGTAACAACAAGCCCAACCTTGCTTGGATGACATGTGGAGTGTCATTTGCTTCTTCTGGATTTTGTCGAAAGGACCAAGAGACATTGGAACTTTTGAAAACTGACCATTTTATTTGCAGTCGGCAAACATGGAACTTTTTCAAATGTGCAATTTCTTTGCTTTTGTATTTGTTTTGCAGCCAGCAGACGCTACAGCGCCACCAACAATTCGTTGCGCGCCTTCCCTGCAAAGATCGGCCATTCGTACTCGTGCCGGAGCGAATCGGTCTACGTGGGCAACGGCTTGTATCTCGACGTCAAGGATGACCGGATGCAGGCCTTCAATCTGAGCGAGAGTGACGAATTTGGCGTCAGTAAGTAACCCAAAGGCGCTGGCCTCCGATTCCATTTTGTTTCGGGTCGTTGACGGACATGTCACATGCGGCGCCCCTTTCAGCCGACCACTGTGCGGCCGACCGGCCCGATTACAGCGTGGCCATCGGCGTGGGCGCGACCTTGCTGGTGCTGGTTTTGGTGGTGCTGGTGGTCTACCTGCTGAGCCGCAAGCGCAGGACGGACGGCTACCAGTCGCTGTGAGGACCTCCCCCAAGGCGGCGTGGTTCTTGGCCTTCCACCCATCCTGCGAAAAATCGTTTCCATTTCTCAGGTCGCTATCTATTGTACGTCCATGCTGTATGTTAGCATAGCAACCGCTAGCCTGTTAGCATTAGAACCTCTGAATGCGAATAGCAAGATGCAAAATCAACCGCACTAACAAAAATGCCAGTCTGATTTGTGAAGATTTTTGAAATGGTGCAACCGTCATCGAATGGCCTCTGCAATCCCAAAATTCACTTTTGGGGTCACAAAACATCTTTGCACCAATGCTACTCAGCATTTGATAACTTTTCATCACAAATATCCCCAAAAGACGGAGACAGATGTTTGTTGTTTTTATATTGTGTAGTGTTGGAACGTTTCATTGAAAGCGCTTTTGCTTTTTCTTTCTCCAAGTCGTTTTTTCCAGAAAGTTTCACTTTTAAATTTCTATTCTTGTGTTCCCTTAAGTACTTGTAAAGCCAGTGACTAC